>NW_009213222.1:0-1095 GCF_000690835.1 Fulmarus glacialis | reverse complement strand
GATTCTATGATTCTATGATTCTATCTAAATATTCTCAGGAACTCAAAGAATCAGTTGCAAGCCTGTTCAGTTCATAGATTTAGATTTTCAACTAATAGTAGAACCACAGGTTTATTCACAAACTATTGTGTTTCCATGGTTTGGGATTGGGAGTCGGAAGGAAAATATTACAAACTGGGAGGAAAACATGCCCTCCCTCTTTTATTTCAAGAAATGTAGCAATGCCCAGTGCTGTCACTCATACATTCTTAAAAAAAGATGGGGAGGAGGCAATTCTTCCATCACTTTTCCTGGATATGAAATCATAGTTTTGTTCCAACAGGATAGATTTAGAATGGATGATGAATATAGCAAAGATATGTTTCCATCTACCTACTGAGATCATAATCCTGTTACCTAGGTAAGGAGTAGGTAGCGCCAAGGTAAATACTATCACATGTGAATTACTCTACTGCAAGAAATGTACACCATGGCATACATAGCATGATTGCACACCATTTGCTCACTAATCACCAGTTTCCAAGCTGATAGACCATCTACTGTCTGATGAGAGAAACTGTTTATTGTTTATGTCAACTAAGCAAGAGAGAATTAAATCTTCTTCAGCTGGTTATTTTTAACTGAGGAAAATTCACTGGAGCAATGCTTAATGAAATATTAAAAGAAAAAAAGATACAGGGTACACAGAATCATTCAATAATGATAATGATAATAATAATAATAATGAATCTGTTTCTCAGAAATTAAAGAAATTTCGTTTTAGTTTTGAATGAGCTATTTCTCCATCATTTATTGAGAAACAAACTGGTGGGTAGCAGAGAGCCAGAAAAACCTTCTTTCTGAAAGAGAACAATTTGTTACTGCTTTTACCGTCAAGGAATTCTTTCTGGTTTTTTGTCTTTTTTCTTTTTCTGATATACCGGCAATATTGTTTCAGAATGGGTAAAAGAGAAACCTGTCTTAGGCTACTCCGTATCACCTTGCTTTAAATACTGAATTTCTGATTGAGTGAAAGTGGCCTTTGGAAGAAGTAGACATTTTTTTGTGTAAGCTGTAAAACTTTAGCTCAATTAGAATCATAGAATCATAGAATCA
>NW_009213221.1:19683-21677 GCF_000690835.1 Fulmarus glacialis | reverse complement strand
GGGCCTTGGCTGTAGCGCCCGGGGGGCCCTTGGGGGCAGGGGCGGGTTCCGGGCGGGGCGGCGACCGCCTCTTGGGCTGCTCTCGGGCAGGAAAAACCCGAGCGTGCCGAGCACGCCGTCCTCCACTCGCGTGTAATCCGCTGCGAGGAACTGCTTTCTCTCTTTCACCTGCCTTTAAACTTCCTGCCGTTGCAGAAACCGAAGTTCCCCGAAGGGTTTGCGCTCTTACTGCTGTCCTAATACCCTCAGCGTGGGCACGCCACGCGGTGCTGCGAAGCTGCAAAAGTTCAAACTCTAGTGAGAGTACAGCGGTCGGGTTGAATGCCTTTGGTTGTGTCCCTCCTCCCCCTCCCAGTTAACGATTGATGGGTTTGATCACTTCTTGATGATGAACAACTGACGTAATCATTGATAGTCACGGTTAATAAAGAAGCGTTTTAGTTACTGGTCTAAAACATTCTGTGGAGATGCAGAAATGCAACTACTGAGCAATTTTTTTCAGTATTAAATGTAGCTAGGATTTATTAGTGGTATTTTTTGAGTCTTCTCCCTCACATTATTTGTAATCTGCAAAGATCTAGCACCCAATTACGAAGTGTTATGGCAGACTTACATTAATTTCTTTGAGAATACAGTTCAGATTGGTAGAGACATGACAGAATTCAAGCCTCGGTAGTTATGTAGCCTCATCTTGATTTTTGTGCTTGTAAACATGTGAAATTCAAAGTATAAATTGAGCATTTTGCAAATAAGAGATCGACAAGTGTTTTTTCAAAGGCAGTGTTGATACAGGTAGTATTTTGTTCTTAAGCCCTGTGCCAGCACAAGTTGTTTGGCTTTTTCAGCAAGGTGGATTGTGAAACTGATCTACTGACTCTTTCTTGATTATTTTTCATCTAGTTCTGTCCCTAGGCTGATTCATCCTTTCGTTATGGAAATGTTTGTTTGGTTATGCAGGCAAGGCCAATTTAATTATAGAAGTCCTGGAGGAGAATGCAGTTTTTCATGCAGCCTGAAAAATTCAAGTAGCTGTTCTTGGAAACTTGATCAGTTTTTGTCAATACATAATTGTATAAGCACTTCCAGATTGGGGGTGGGGGGACCCTCACCAACAAAAACCTTCACCAAAAAAAAACCCCAAAATCCCAAAGCCCCCCCCAAACCCAACCCAAGAAAAACACACTTTCAGAAAATCCAGGATCTAATGAGCTTTTGGATTTCAGTTGGACAAACAAGCTGACAGCCTCTTCCTTCAGTACATGTGATGAAATTGGTAAATATTAAGAGGCACTACCTTATGCAAATTTCTCCAAGAAAGTCTTCACTTCAGCCTGCAGGACAATGTTGCTAATTCAGCAGCATATCAAAAAAATTCAGGTTGTCTGTAAGCAGTTAAATAGTTGTTTCTTGTTTCTTAAATAGTTGGACAATTGTGGGATGTCTGATGCACTCTGGTACACATGGGTCAAAATTCAGCCTCACATTAAACAGCTTTCAATGTAATATGGCTGGTTTTTAAGCTGAAGTTTCTGGCTCATATGCTGAGGTAATAAATGAATGAGATTAGATAACTGTTTTCAACGAAGTATCTAAATGAAAAGTACACTCTTAAGGAAAGCTCTTGGATATTGTCATGCTCATTGTGTTAGTGACTTTTGGGATGGAACTCTTGGATTAAAATATTTCATAGGACACTTTTTTACCTTTTTTTTGAATGCTTTTGATACTCTGAGGCATTTACATGTGACAGATAAGGAGAAATTGGAGCTAGCCTCTTGCTGGTGTGTTCCAGAGTTCGGTAAACACTTCTCAGTGAAGTGGGTGTTACATTAGCTGTTTCAGTAGCATTATTGGTCAAACTCAGTTTTACTTCTTGCAGTTTCTTGCAGGAGTAGAAAAGCTTAAAATATTTCAAGAATTAAACGTAGGCTACTGAAGTAAGTCCAGTAGTACTAAAGAGGATGCACTGCTAAAGCATCACCTCACTCCCGCTC
>NW_009213221.1:0-19652 GCF_000690835.1 Fulmarus glacialis | reverse complement strand
ACGTCTAAGGCGTCAGTGATCTCCCGCTCTGCCCAAGAAATAAATAAGTAAAACTACCAATTTACAAGGGAGTGAAGAACTGGGAACAGAAGCTGACTTCACCAGTCCCGTTTCTTAATTCAACAAGCAATCTTTCCAGCCACTGCATTAACCTATGGAAATATTTTCTTATTCATTATGAAGTTGAAAACTTTACAGTGCTTCAGTGCTAAAGACACCCTGGATGCTCTCATGCCTAATAAGTGAAAGTATGCTGGTGCTCTTCACTCCATTACAGTACTTAAAGGGCATATTTCCTCTGTCTAGCTGTTTTCTCTTCATAAAGCTTGTAGATGTTTAATGAAACTTGTTTGGTTTTTGGGAACCATCAGTCTCTGTGAATGCTTGATTGAAGTTAGATAGTAAGTGGACTGGGGGTGATGATGTATGTGCGTTGGGAGTGGTGAGGCTGAAAAGGAGTGGAGGCATTGCATAGCGTCATCCTATTAGCTTGGTTTTGTAAGGACAAGGCTTAAAAAAGATCATTTGAAATACAGATGAAGTGCTGAAGGAGGAAAAGATTGTGCACTTTGACACCTTATCCTAGGGGTTACTGAAGATGAAAATTCCAGCAAATGCTTTTTTTTCATTTTGTTTTGGTTTTTTTAAATGGCAGATCTCAGGAAAACTTTATAACTTGAATATATATCTCTGGATTTTCCTTTATTATTAAAGTATATCCTTTAGGAGAGGAAATCCAGTTTTTGGAGTGCAGTATTTGAAAGTTCTTGGCATGAAAGACTATTCTTGAGACCAGAAACTTGTATATCATCTTTTTCATTCAAAGGCTGTTGGACCTGTATTACAGAAAATTTGGGAAACCTTTTCATAGTTCCAGGTCCTACATCATTTAAGGGAAAATAGCTACTAGAAATGCGTGTGTACTCACAGCAGGATCTTATGGCGATATCTGTATTATAGATAATTACATATGTGAATAATATTAAATGTCAATTAATGGATTAAGTATGTTGGTATTGCTTGATAATATTTCTCCGTAGTTTAATAAAGCAATCCCACTAGTCATGCTTTGATATCAATCTAATGAGCTAAACAAGAGTAGCTGGGCCTATAAAAATAAGAATGAAATGATCAGTGTCCTGATCCGCTTACCATTGTGGTGAGAGTCCTCCCTATGGCTTTTGTGGGAGCTTGGTTGGATTCCTTAAGCTAGGCAGAGAAGCTAACAAGAATAGGAACATGTCTACCTGAGAGAAGTTCCTTATTCTATGAAACTAACTATGGTATGTATTTAATATTCATTTAATACAGACTTTGTTTAGGTTACTTCAGTTGGTGGTGGTGCCATAATTTAGCAAAAATATTAATGGCCAATGAAAATGGGTTTTTCATAAGGTGTGAACTTGTGCTTTTGTAGCACTGTTTCTAAACAGAATGGACAGCTCCCACAAAAGGTGTTTTGTAATGCTGATCAAATAAAGTGCAGTAAAACAAACATTGCTTTACTCTGTCAGAATGAATAATGTTCTCTCCACTGTGTGGTGGTAAGTTACATTCATCCAGTATGATGATACTGTGGAAGAGTAGCATAATACCTTCCATGTTTAAGGTAACGAATAGCTTACAACGAAAGGTGCCGGTACTAGCACGTTTTGAAGTCTGTCAATGCACCATGTGAATTTTTATTTCAGAACCTTGCAGTCTAAGAGTCAAAACCAGTGTTATCACTTCGTTAAGCTCCAATGAAGCTTGCAGGAAGATTTGAAAATGCTTTGAAAAAATAGCACTTCTTAGCGCTCTTTTATGCAAGACGTTGCAAGATGTAATTGTTTTGTAAGTGGGGAAATGGGCACTGAGCTACTGGATGCTTCTTTTGCAGTTCATCTAAAACCCTAATAATGGTTTTCAAAAATACTCTCATAAAGAGATCTACTCTCCTAGGTGCCTAAAATTTTACATGAGTACAGAATTTCTGTCCTGTAACTTAAATAGGTGCTGGAAATAATTAGGAGGACTCTTCAGACTACATGAAAGTGCTCTTAAAACAAACAAGTGTTTGTCTGTCTTGCACAATAAAGCTGAGGTTCTCCGGGTCTTTCTGGCTCTGTTGCTGCCCCTTTCTGCTTCTCGTTCCCTGTGGTGCAGAAAGCAAAACTTGAATTTAAAGACTGCCACTGGTGGAGACCTTTGCTAATCTCCTCAAAAGTTAAATTGGACCCTAAGTTTGATTCTCCCAGTATGGGAAGAGGGAGGGGGCAGGAATTGTGAATTAGGACAGTTACACTTTTAATAGAGTCTTGAACTATGATACTGAGAAAGTTGCATGACAGTAGTGAGGGGGAGAAGAGATGATAGATGTGTAGGATGAAGCAATCACAGACATCTGACCCAGATGAGAGCAGTGAGTTCAACTGCTCATTTGCTTTATCTAAAACTTTCTAATGTGCTGCTGTTAGGAATTAGTCTATGGTATGTACTAGTGCTGGCTTTGTACAGACTTCTGTTATGCATGTAACTTAAATACCTATGTTCTTATATTGGGAATGTCCTAGGAATGAGGTAGAATAGCTTAACTTACCAGCAAAAGCTTTTTTATTTCCCTTGAACCACAGTTTTACCTGCAAAAACACTTTAGTTATTTGTATCAGCAGGATTTCAGTTTAGGAGTCATTATCTGTATAATCTTGTGGGCTTCCAGTTCCAGGGTCTATCCAGAGGCTCTTCATTAAAGTAGAAATTCTCGTACCAACCTTTGTTTACCATGCAGAAGTTTGAACAAAGACCCTGTATAAACAAACTTTGAGAAACTCATTGAACCATGGAAAATGCTCAGCTTTTGATAGAAAAGTCACTTCTTGCCCGTTGTGAGACATTACAGTTGCTCCCTTTCATTAGGGGAGGCGAAGTCTTTTCATTAATTGCTTGTATTATATGCTAATTGTTTGCAGAGGGTTTGCATTCTTTAAGCAGAGGTGCCATCTAAAAGAAAAGTGGTTAGCCTTGAAGTACTTCTATGTATATATAGTAGGTTATTAGTAACATCTGCTAGAAGGCTTAAATTAGGAACTCTGTATGTGATTCTCTCTACCTTAGAGAGAAGTGGTTTAACCCCAGCCAGCAGCTGAGTACCACACAGCCACTCTCTCACTCCCCCGTCGTGGGATGGGGTGGGAATCAGAAGGGTAAAAGTGAGAAAACTCGTGGGTTGAGATAAAGACAGTTTAACAGGGAAAGCAAAAGCCGCTCACGCAAGCAAAGTAAAACAAGGAATTCCTTCACTGCTTCCCATCACCAGGCAGGTGTTTAGCCATCTCCAGGAAAGCAGGGCTCCATCAGGCGTAACAGTGACTTGGGAAGACAAACGCCATCGCTCCAAACGTCCCCCCCTTCCTTCTTCTTCTCCCAGCTTTATATGCTGAGCATGACGTCCTATGGTATGGAATATCCCTTTGGTCAGTTGGGGTCAGCTGTCCCGGCTGTGTCCCCTCCCAGCTTCTTGTGCACTCCCAGCCTACTTGCTGGTGGGGTGGGGTGAGAAGCAGAAAAGGCCTTGACTCTGTGTAAGCACTGCTCAGCAGTTACTAACACATCCCTGTGTTATCAACACTGTTTTCAGCACAAATCCAAAACATAGCCCCATGCTAACTCCTATGAAGAAAATTAACTCTATCCCAGCCAAAACTAGCACACTTAGTCTGGCTGATGTGAGGAAAAAATACTATCAGTTGTCCAGCTATAGTAGCAGAGGTCAAGGGTGAGTTTGTCCCCTTCAGCTGATGTGTGATAGCACTGAGAGGGTTGATCACGGTCACTGTGGTAATGCTAATATTGTGGTTTTGTAAACAGGGATCAGTTACTAATTAGACCAAAAACTAATCCTATAGAGAAAAGCTGGAGTGCCTCAGTGAAGCTGCCCATATAGCTATTTGATTGCTTTGTAGTGGTACAAGGGAGGGATTTGGGAACAAATTTGTATATGATCATTCTGTAGTCAGCAACCTGCAGGTAGTTTGCTAAAGTACTCTGTGAAATAGTTATACCGGTGGGTATCCACTTGTTTGGCTGGTTGGTGAATTTTTGGGGGGGAACTAGTGTAAACCATGTGATCTTGACAACTTGCTGGAGTAACTAGTGTTTTATCTACTCATGAGTAGGGTTTGGGTTCATTGCAATGCATGAGTATGAGTGTACGTGCTACTCATGGTACTAGTACTCTATGGGTAGTTTAGCTTTGATGCCTTTTGCTACTTGTTGATGTCTTGTTTGTTAAGCATGTTTTCCAAGGAGTTTTGCTGCCTTTTCTGCTGAATATGCTACCTATATTTTTCTATTTTGGGGAGTGCAATTCTGTAAGATGGTATTCAAAACAACAAAACAAACCCCCAAAACCCCAAACCCCACGTTGCTGAAGGAATTATTTGAAGACTTAGTTGTGGCAATATCTGGGAGAGCCAGTTAGACCCAAGTTCATCTTCTTAAATGTACTATACATTTCAAGGCACTGAACTTGAGTGATCCCTCAACTTTTTTCCAGTCCTTTCCCTGAATACTTATCAGAATGGATTCAAGGGCAGGATTTTGGTGAGCATGCCATATTTGCACGTCTGCTTGCATAATCTTTACTCTGCATGCACTCTTTTAACCTTTTTTGGCTCAGCTGCTGTGCCTAATCTCTCTATCAATTGCTTAATCTTGCTTTTGCTTAGTCATGGTAGGGATCCCTTACTCTTCTAGCGGTGGTATCTTGGCTCTTTAAAAAAAGTTTTGTGTTATGTTTTTTCTAAAAAAAGCAACTTTCTCAATCTGTTAAAATAAATGTCTGTCTTTAATGCAAAGGTTCAAGTTTTGCAGTTCTGATACTACTGAAAACTGGTAGCAATAGTGTCTTCCTGATCCGTATGAACCAGTCTTATTTTTCTTGGAAGAGAAGGATTGATAGGAGGTTAATATGGTGGATTTGAAGTAAATGCTAACCTGAATTGTCTAGACTAGCAGAAATGTTTATGCCATTTCTTTAATCTACTGTCTAAGCATAGCCTTTCTGTTCAGCTATACTCCAGGCAAGGTGACCCTAAACAGTAGAAGTTTTGCCTATTTTCATCATTTTAGATCCTATAGTCAGAAGCGTTAAAAATGGAATTGAGGCTCCAAAACCTTATTTCCTTAGTCACTGGTGAAGTGTTAGAAGTTATTTCCTGGTTACATTAATCCAAGGCAGTAGTACTAAAGTGTTTTCATCTTGCTTAACTAATAATTCCGGGTGTTTATGTAGTAGTTTCCTACTTAAAAGTTGAGTGGTGAATTTTTATGGTATGCTACTTATCTGTTGTATGAACGAGTAACTTGAAACTGAGAAAATTCACTGAACTAGAAGATGTGATATATCTTGCAGTACATACAGACAGTTATTTGATGGATGGAAATGTGGAACTGCATGCGGTCCCAAAAGTGCATCCTGAGGAAGAATAAAAGTCAATGGAGAGCAGGGATTTAGGTTAAAGGAATGGTGATGGGCTGAGGTATTAGGAGATACTGGGAGACGACTTCTCTACATCTTAATGGTTTTATCAGCAGTGTGGGATTCCATAGTCTGCTAAAACCAAATTGCTATTCTAGTCTCTTGTATGAGCTTTCAGTTGTGCTTAAGCCATTCTAAAGTAGCCAGCTTACTAGATAATCATACCATAACTTCTTTTGGAAAGGGCCCTTGAAGGTTGTCAGGTGTAACCGCAGCCGGCAACTAAACACGCAGCCGCTCGCTCACTCCCCCCCGGTGGGATGGGGGAGAGAATCAGAAGTGAGAGAACTCGTGGGTTGAGATAAAGACGGTTTAATAGGGAAAGCACAAGCTGTGCACACAAGCAAAGCAAAACAAGGGATTCACTCACTACTTCCCATCAGCAGGCAGGTGTTCAGCCATCTCCAGGAAAGCAGGGCTCCTTCAGGTGTAACAGTTATTTGGGAAGACAAACGCCATCACTCTGAACCTCCCCCCCTTCCTTCTTCTTCCCCCAGCTTTATATGCTGAGCATGACGCCATATGGTATGGAATATCCCTTTGGTCAGTTGGGGTCAGCTGTCCCAGCCGTGTGCACCCCCAGCCTACTTGCTGGTGGGGTGGTGTGAGAAGCAGAACTCTGTAAGCACTGCTCAGCAGTAACTAAAACATCCCTGTGTTATCAAGACTGTTTTCAGCACAAATCAAAACATAGCCCCCTGTTAGCTACTATGAAGAAAATTAACTCTATCCCAGCCAAAACCAACACAAAGGTTATCTGGTCCAACCCCCATCTCAAACTAGGATTAACTTGAAGGTCAGGTTCCTTAGTGCCTTGTCTGGGCAACCTCAAAGGATGGAGATTCTGCATGCTCCCCTGCCAACTTGTTTGATTGCTCTTGTTGTGAATAGCTTTTTTGTTATATGTCCCTGGAATGTTCTTGCTACAACTTAGACCTTTTGGCTTTTTTTCCTTTTGCTGTATAAAGTGTTGTTTGGATAAAAATATTTCCTGCAGAAGTGAAAACATGGAATGTAACTTCAGATAATAGTTGGGCTTATTAAAAGACTGACTGATTCCCATAATGTTCTAAACGCTTTAGTGGCTAGGGGTAATGCCTCTTACTGTTCCGTCGCTGATGGAGTAGAAACTTAGCTTCCTTGGTTTTGGCTTCAGAGAGTACATAAAGCTCTCTAGTTATTCAGAGAGGATTATGTTTGCTCTAAGAAGTCTAGCAGCTGATTTTGCAAGGACAATTTTTTTATTTTTAGAAATGTAGAAATGAAGAATTTCCATTTTTTAGAATGTGGAATGGTTTTCAGTAACAAGTTCAAACTCATTAAAAATTGCAGCACCCGGGTGGTGAAGAGGTCCTCAGGGAGCAAGCTGGAGGAGATGCTACTGAGAACTTTGAAGATGTTGGCCATTCCACAGATGCAAGGACACTGTCAGAAACGTTTATTGTTGGGGAACTTCATCCGGTGAGTATGTGAGAGTACCAGTACTTGCTGTTTACTGTAGTGTTTTTGCATCCAGTTATTTCTCTGGTAATTTACTTCAAAATAGAGGAGAGCTGCTAGTTTGATTGGGTGCCAGCCCTGCAGCTGTTTGTGGATGGACCTGGACTGGAGATAGGTTCTGCTAATGTGAAGGGATTTGATTAGTGTAGCATAAGGATGGTCACATCTAAAAGTTTGCTGCTTTGAAATATTCTACAGCCTAGTTCTTGAATAAAGTGAATACGGAATCATGCCATTTCTGGTGTACTCTGCGAGCTTTATGAGACTCTATAACCCCTGAAGGTGATATGTCAGAATGTCTAGACCTTTTCTTATGTCAGTATGCAGAGTGATTACTAACAGCCATTTTCATTCTTTCATCATTGTAAATATATGCCAGGCTTCCATCTGGATCTAAAAGTACAATCCTGGCTTTTCATATGTATGTTTAGAAAACGGCTACTGTAAGCATCTTACTTCTAGTTTGATGCCCTGTCTTCCCCCCTGTCTGGCTCCCCCTGTTTTGTGCGGTATCCATGTTCCCTACTTGTAGTTGTCAGGTTTTTTATGATCAGTTCCCACTGGATCATGTGTCACTTCCTCTTTTCTATACTGTCCTTACCATTTCTTGTACTTTTAACAAGCACCTTTCTGCTGCCTCAAGCTTTGAAGGCTTTATTTCCAGCTACAGAGCTGCTGCCTTGGCTTCCTTCAGTTAGGCCTTTTTTAAACTCTCTTGCATCTTAATAGTTAAAAACAACTTGTTAGAGACTTAGGCTGCTAGTGTGCCCATCTGCTCCACTCTGCTGCCCATCCCTGCCTCTTCTCTTTTCCTCTTCTGTATTGTGTATGTTTTGTCTTGCATTTGGGGTAAATATCTCTGTCTTGAGTAGCATATTTCACAGTAAGGTTCCTGATCTTGTATCTGTCTTAGGTCCTCTCTTGATAAGTATTAAGTGTAGCTTCTCCTAATACGAAATAATTCAGCTCTGATGCACATTCGTAACCTTGCAGGCTTGTCATCTATTTCAGATGGCAGTTGATGCCAGTAAAGTTGTTCTTAATCTGGCTACCAGTGCAGTTCTTCCTTGTTTGACAAGTGCCTGTTTTAATTTGGTATCAAACAAACAGCTGGATTGTTTAATGTACAAATACAGCACTATCAAGATTATATACTGTTGGGCTTTTTTGTAACGAATGTGACTATTTCAAGTAAAACTTCATGAGTTTATGAAGGATCCATAAAATTTGGGACCTTTGTACTGGATGTTGGACCAAAACTAGTTAGATGACTTTGCCCGATAATATGAGTAGACTAGGTAGAAGTAAACTAATATGATTGTAATCAGTGTATGAACTAAGGTTATGTGTACTGTTTAGAGGCAAAGGAAATGCAAAAAAACCATGGGCACAAGAAATAAAGAAGTATGTTGGAGACTCGGCTTTCACTTCTTCACTGTATACTGGGGAGTATTATTTTAAGGAAGTGATCTTGTTTATGGTAGCTCAAAATCGTACACTGATACCTGCTCTTCTGCAAGTCTGTTTCCTAGGTAAAAATAGGTACACACTAACAGAATAGAATTGCAGACTGAATTTAGCGATAAATGTTATTTGAATGCTTTGGGTTTTTGTCTAAATGGGGTTTTTTTGCTTGTTTTCTTGCAGGATGATAGAGGGAAGCTTCAGAAACCAACAGTAAGTGTGTTTCTTGAAATACCACATTGTTTCTTTTAGGCATTAGATACGGTATCTCTCTGTAAATGGTATACCCCCAGAGGCAAAAATAATTCAGCTTGATTTAAGTGTAGTGTTTCAGGTCATAAATCTCTTAGACCTGTTGATCTGGCTTCAATTTATTCTTCCTGTTAGCTGTTCTTTTCTTTAATTTGTGTGGTTTTGAACCAAGAGGTTACTAAGTGTGATGGTGTTACACTATAGCAAAAAGGTGAGTCTAGAATCAGTCGATGGTTTTCTAGTATTCAGTTTAAGAAAAAAAATCAGTTTATAGACAGAGTGGATTAAACTGATATGTGTTTGTGGGGAAAAATGTGGTAACACTAGTAGATACAGAATATAGAGGCATTTGATTGCTGTATTATAGATCAGTTAATTTGCAATTGTGAACCCTTTTCAAGGTGAAAATACTGTTTGCTTCCTGACTTTCAGTAGATTTTGCTGAGTGTCCTGTCAATGCAGTATTGCACTTACTTTCTAATTTTTTTTTTCTATCTTTAATAGAATAAAGTTGTGTTGGCACTCAACTATCAAACTCATGAAATTCAGATGTCCCTTAAAGGAGCAAGTGCATCATGGATTAATTTGTACAGTTGCTGCTGCTGCGTGTGTAGAGGATGTTTGCTCAGGGCTGGCTTAACAGTACAGCAGTGCACTTAGGAAATAGTTGAAGATTAAATGAAGTGTAGTAGGAGTAGGAACTTACTCTTGCTGTTTAAGAGATTACTTTTAAGAAATAATCATTTTTGTAAGATCTTCCAATAATATGGATAAGTTAAAGGAAAGAAAGTAAAAAAATCCCATATATATACACACACTGAAATGTTCGCTATAGCAATTATTAATTTTATTATTAATTAAGGACTGGAACTAGTATACTAATAAGAAATTGGGTGGTGACTGGAATTCAGAGCTTCTTCCCACCAAGAATAACATCTGCTATTCAGATTTCTTTTGAAATTCATGGCAATTTACGCTTAAGCTGTAAGAGCAGCAACCATAAATGCAACTGAGAAACAGAGTGCCCGGTGCAAGTTGTAGTAATACAATCCTTTGACAAAGCTCACACAAACTTACTAAACTGAAGTACTTAGAATATTAGTTTGGCCAAAGCGTGGTCAGTTGTGAGTTAAGATCCAAATGACGTTTTGCCACACTGCTTTTTGTCTTAATCCCTTGTTTTATTGCTGGTCATAGATATCTACACTACATGTGTGTTTTCCATCATTCCAGAAGGAAGCTGAGCACTTTCTTCCAGCAGGATGTGTGGGTGTAGCTGATAAGACAGTTTCACTTTGCATTGCACTCTGGGTGTGTAATGTGACAGGTTAGGCCCTGTGTGCCCTGGCTCTTTAGGAGCCGTCAGAACACCTTGTGCTTTCAAATGTCCTTCTCATCCTTGCACTGTATTTAAAGTACCCTCAGTGTACACGTCCAGTGTCATACTGTTTAAAAGAGGTTTTTGATGAGCTGTGCCATGTTCTTATTGTCTTGGGGGGGGGGGAACCATCCCCTGGCCCTGGAAGTGGCAACTCTGTTGTAGAAGGTTTTAGCCTTGATAGTGTAGTCACAAGCTGTTCCATACTGTTCGGCTTTGGGATTGGGTTTTCATGGAGGCATTCACAAAACCAATATAGATGTAATCACTGAGTCTTATTCTTTTAAACATGGTATTTGTCACGTGTATACCTGTGATGATTTCGGTGCTTGAAAAAGTAGCCTGTTTGAATCTGTGAGAGGATGTTAGGAATCTTTTGCTCTTTGAATGTATTGCAAATATTCTGATACTGAAGCAATTCATTTCTCAGTGATGGATCTTGTACCACTAAATTTAAGTACAGTTTTAATGCTTGGATCTTTTAAATGTACTTAGGGCCATGCGCAATTAGTAGTGTTCAAATTAATAAGTCTTCATATAAATTGTGCACATGAACCCAACTGGGATTTGATCTTGTAGTGCTTCTTTTCCTGTAGAAACAGAACAAGAAGTCCAAATCAGTATCAGAAACAACTATAATAATTTGACTGATTCTTACGCAATCTGAAACACTACACTAAAAAATGAGTTTAATAAGCATTGTGGACGTAAATTAGTAGCTTTCTTCATGTAGGTTCCATATAGGAGATATTTGTGTATTAATTCAGAGTCTTTTCAATTAGATTTTAGGCAAATAAAGGATCTTTCTCTTTTAGGTGACTAAAACTTTTCAAATGTAACCTGAGGTTGAAGTTAGCCTCATGGAAAACTTGCAGCAAAATTCCCTGTGATGGTATTTTTTTAATAACTTTGATGCAATGTTGACTACAGAAACTGCTGCTAGCTAGCTTCTAATACAACATTTTGTTACAGGAATTCTGAGAAAATGCTTTCCAAATGCAATGCACTGAGTTGTTTTTAAATTAGTCCCACTTAATAAAGAGTCTCGAAGTTGATGGGCTAGTTAAGATGGAGAGGGATGTCTGCCTGATGTAAATATCTTTTTATGCTTTGCTTTCCAGGAAACTCTTATTACCACTGTTCAGTCTAATTCCAGGTATAGTATGACACCTGATGTCAAACTTAAAGTTCCTCATGATCATGTTTCTGAAGCTTAAAAAGCTGAATAGTTTATATCTACTGGAAGCTTAGATGTCAGAGGATGGTGCATGACAATTTCTGTTCTAGATAAAGTCCAAGTTGGCATCTGTGTACCACTTTACAAGCATGTTAGCTTACTGTCTAGATTTTTTTTCTCACATTAGTATGAGTCAGTCTCTACCCAATTGTTTACGTTGCACAAGCTTTCATTTCTGGAGGCTATCAGGTGAATAGAAGACACTTGGTGCCATTGCTGACTTTCTTACCGATATGGACACCTCGCTTTTAAAATTTGCTACAGCTGTTGCATCTAAGGGAAATAAGAGGATTGTGTCTATAAGAAGGAAAATCTGTTGGAATTGGGAGCGGGGGAAAGAACACTTTGGAACACCACTGAATTAAACTTCATAAAGTTATATCCTGCTGACAAGTGCCTACCGCTAAAACCTCAGAGGACTGTTCCATGCCCCTCTGAGTGGGAAGCTTGGCTGTCTTGAAAGTGTCATGTGATGCTGCTACTTAAATGGCTTTTGAATGAATAACATTCCAGGCAGCACACCATGACTTTAAACGTGTCTAGAGTCTTACTCTTCTCTAGGAAGCAAACTTCTTGTAAGTGCTAGTACAAAGCCTTAACAGTACAAGCTTTTTTACTTGACTAGAGTATTACTGGCCAGCCCAGGTGTTCTGCTGCCCTAACTTTCAAGTATTTGTTGGGGCAGGGAGGAAGGATTTTTTTAAGCAATGACTTCTTTAATTTTAAACTTGCTGGTTGTCAATTCCTAAACTGCTGTTTCAAAAAACTTCTTTCTAGTTTGTGGTCCAACTGGGTGATCCCGGCAATAGCAGCAATCATCGTGGCCCTGATGTATCGTTCCTATATGTCAGAGTAAGCGCCTTACTGAGAACTAATGCAAGAAGAGACTGATCTGGGAGAGAATATAAGCAATCCTAACTCAATATGTTTCCAGACAAAAGCCTGATGTCTGAAGAAAAATCCAACTTTTTCAGAAAACTGAACATTTTTTTCTGCTGTGCACTTTTCTTAATGTTGCCTTCTTATTTGCTGTTCGGAAGTGATAAAAAGGCAGCATTTCTCTTTTTGTATAACAATTTTATTCTCTAATGAATTATTTGATAACTGTATTGGTTTCAGTGTTAGAATATTGTTTTGTATGTAACACTCTGATTCTGGTTATTTCTCTTTAATCTGTAATGGGGTCCATAGGACTCTCTTTACATGTAAATTTTACAGCTTTAAATGACTACCAAAACTGTGTACATGTATTTGTCCACACCACTTCATTTAAAAAATCATGTTGTTGTCTTAAATGTAGTGTCTTTGAGTGAAATGCTAATTAAACATAATGGAAAAAGCTGAGTGGGGTAGTGAGTATAGGTGCCTGTAAGCAGTTGGGCCATATCAATCAGGCTATAATGAGCTGATTTCGCACCCCCCCCCCTTTCCTCCTGACATCTGCTCTTATAGTTGTTGTAGATACTCCTACTAACAAACTATTCTGTTTGGCTCCCATTGAAAAACTCAGGCGAAATATGAAACCCAATGTTTGGCCCAATTAGGTCTGCCTCAGTTTTGTGGAAAAAAGGTAGAAAAAAGTGCTATGTAAATTCCACTACAGGTAATGTAACTGCTACTAAATAATACTGTTCCTGCCAAGCACTCAGGTGACTCTGGAATTTGTTCTGGAATTTTTAGACTTTTTATAAAATCTTTAACTTCATCATGTACATTGTGGGGGGAAAAACTGATACATGGAATCTGTTTCTGACTGTTCTGAGATGTGCTCCTTGGTGCTTTACTACGAAGAGGTGACTTTTCACTGCTAAATACAAGATAACTGAAAGTTTGCATTTTGTGGTGAACATTTCTAGGCATATGTAAATGATCATGAATAAAAGTTTAATTGCTTGCTCTTGCTGGCTCAAATACATTCTCTTCAAACTTTTTTGAAGGTCTTGGAAGGGATGCTCTTGCATACTACAGAATCACAGAATCATTAAGGTTGGAAAAGACCTCTTAAGATCATTGAGTCCAACCATCAAGGGACACTTCTCGGAAGTACCTGTTTGATGGTGCATCCTGAAAGTCAAGATACTTCCCTTATGCAGGGAAGTCGCATATAAAAGTGGGAAAAGTGTGCTATGGAGCAGTTAGCACAGATAAATGTTTTCATCAGCATAACCTCAACACCAACTAATGACTCAACAGTGGTTTGGCCCTGCAAGCTCTTCCTCCCTGACATACATCAGGACTTGAAACACTATTCCTTGGGCTGCTTCTTGGCAGCACCAGGGAAGATGCATGCAGTTTAGGCCCTGTGTCAAATCAAATTGAAAGATAGTACACTGTAAACACCAGCTTTAAGAAAAAAAAAAAAAAAAAGGGGGAGGGGAAGTGCTGTTACTTAAGCAGATTGTCTTGTGCATATGTAGGAATATGTCAATACAGGAATCCTTTAAGAATTTCTTGTGGGAATTCCTTTACTGTTACAGCAAATAAGGAGATCTCGTACAGCTTCAACTGTGGAAGTGTTTAGGATCTCTTACATTTGTATTCACGTGTTTTGTCAGACTTGGTTTACAGATACACACATGTGCACTCACTGTAGATCCCATCAACTTCTTTACCTTGGAAATTTTAACCTGCAGTATAAATGGCAGTGTTTGGGATTGTGTCTAGCACTAACTTACTTTGTCCTGTTCTTGACCTAGCTTTTCCTCAGTGTGGTGAGGCTGAGTTTAAAAATTCAGGCTTTATTGACTTTTTACAAATAACCTTTAAAAAGGATATATTAACTTTGATTTGGTATTTAGACTCATAAATCAAGTTTGAAGTACTGAATTTTCTGTTTGTTTTTAAAATAGCATTTAAATTTGCATGTCTAGGTGAGGCAAAAAACCCCAACACAACAACTTTAGAGAGCTTAATCTTTCATATCTTTTTTTGCAAGAATTTCAGACTGGCATAATTATGTCCACATGAGCAGACAGGGTAGTGCAATCGAAGTGGATCCGTAAGGCAAAACACTTCTTGCAAAAAGCCTTTTTTCCATGCTGTGTATGTTTTGGGAGTTTAGTATCGTATATTGGATGTTTATTGGGGGCTGGAGTCATCCCCTGGAGTACCCGTGCAAGCTCAGTTCCATCTAGAAGCAGTCAGCTGGCATGCGCAGGGAATTTCCACAATGGGAACCAAAAGTGCAGTGAGTGGAGACGAGCAGGCAATGCTTCAAAAACTGATACAAGTTGAAGTGCTAACGTGGATGCACATAGCTCGTTCCCTGTGGTTGGTCTGTTCATATTCCCTTCCACCAGTGCTGATGTTTTTCCTCAGAGATGGACATGGCTGTTTCAGGTTTTTAAATGTAAACTGATAAATTTGTAAACTCAAAAAATAGTATCAGGCTTATAATTTTCCTTTTTAATATCCTAACGTTAGAGCTGCTTTCCATAGGGGGTCATACAGGAGTTTTTATGTGACTTTAGCTTTTGATTGGGAATATGAGGAGAAAAGGTATATGGGTGTGGTGAGGAATGAATGATTATGCTGTGGAAAAACTAGTCAAATGAATTAAGGATAGTCAATGTTTTTATGGTCTGACAGCAAAAAAAAAAGAACGGACAGTCTGCTTTCTTCTCAGAACAAGATTCTTTGTCCCCAGATCCAATCTGAAGGTACTTGCTCTAATTGTCTGGCAATTAGCTTTAATACTCATTTTTGTTTGGAGAGGCTGTCTTTGGTGTTCGATGCTTTAAATCAGATGTCGTCTCATATTGTTTACTTGTACAACTTCACAATGTTTATACTGCCTTTGTATCCTGAAATAAATTATTTGGGCATTGTATTTTTGGCCTTCATTTGCCTCTCCTCTGTTGTTCTCAAGAATGCATAGTGGCAGAGGGCTCCCTTAAATGGAGACGGCTTTGGCTTCCTCTTGGTGTCTGTGGAGTAAAGCCAGCACAACTTGTTCACTTGCTCCCTGTGCTATGATGAGAAAAAAATAGTACGCTGTCCCTTTCTCTGGCTCACTTGCTTCGGCACAGTGGTCTTAACACCTTTTTGTCGTGCTGAATGCTGTGCTGCAGTCAGGATTTTGCAGAATGCTCGAGAGGAACTGGCAAGGGGCTAAAAGGTAGGCAAATGGAAGCTGATGACAAATTTTAAGTCCTAGTATATCTTTCTTCAGAGGCAAAAAAATGGGAAGGCGCTATTGATTTTATTTTCTGAATGTGTGACTGCTGAGGGTAAATGAATGCTTATAAATTCTTGGCTGTTTTGAGCAAAACTTGCTGTATTTTCTGCAAGGTGGCCCATTAAAATTATTAACCAAAACTCAGTGGGAATGAATAAGCTGTATCGAAGTATCATACAAAACACGTAGGACATTAATAGTATTACAGCGTTTTCTCCTGAATATAGAAAAGGATTTCAGAAACAGTACAGAAGGAACAGGGAGGGGAAGGAAGCTCATACTCCTGTATGCTTAGCTCTAACACCTGGCCACATCTGAGGTGAAGCCAGTAACTGATGGATCAGGTATTTGAATTTTACTTTCTTCATTTTACTTTCATACTACATTGCATTCTTTCTCATGATTTATTCATTATGTGTTGAAATATTTCGAGTTTTGAATGACCTGGCTTATAAGTAGGTGGGCAAGCACATGAGGTTATGAGAAATGTTGGAACATTGGATCTCAGTAGATGATTAATGGTGGATTTTCTGTTCTTTCTGAAAACTAGTTGGACTTGCTCTTAATCTTCTTACATGTAAGAATGCGCATAAAATAATCCTTGACGTTTTTGCCAGCTTTCTAGAACTGGGGACATACAATGCAACCACTGGTCTCTATTGATGGCTGCTAGAACAGGGCTCAGAATGGTCTCAATTGCACTGCAGAGTCTCATGTATAAGGAACTGATTTTTACTTTTATCCTGTGTAGTATAATTTCTGTGCCTATGTCTTACAGTTTACTGCACATCATAGGCAGACAGCGTACTGCCATGAGCTGTCAGTTCTGTTCACTGAGAGGAAAGTAGCACTGTCAGGCAGGAAGAGTTACGCACAGGAAAACCTTAGGGAAGGGTTCTTGCTATCTCCAGACAGAACACCACAGAACTTGTGCGGTACCCAGTAGCGCAGTTACCACAGAAATCTCGCCTTTTTCCATAGACTGCGGTCTATGGATAATGCTGATTGACTGATCCTATTGCAGGGTGAGAGCGTTCCATGGTGTCTCTGGAGTTCCACCAACTTAGGTCCTGGATAAATGCAGCCTTGTTTGAAATCGCAAGGTTTTTACCTGTCAGCTGTGGGAAAATGTGTCTTTAAACAGAATGTGTTCTGGAAACTGCTTCAAGGTCTAGGAGGGGGTGGTTAGAGAGAAAAAGGTAAGCCAAGCAAGGGGAGTGCTTTCCTAAATGACTTCTTGAAAATAAGGAAAGAACATTCTCCTGTCACATTCAGTTGTCACATCACACATTTCAGAAGCCAGTTGATGTTTTTATTGTCACTCATCTAGTCTTAACATGGCTTGTAGGGGTGTCCATAAGAGCATGATAGGTGTGTTGTCTACGTAGGTTTTGAGTGTGGACATGAAGTAAGAGCTTAGCCTGCTGCTTAGAAGACCACAGGGTGGTGGACTGGTAACTGGAAACAAGGAAATGTGTCCTTTCATTTGTCAACTGAATGGATTCCCAACTTGCATTTATTTGGATCCATTTTCAGAGTAGCGTTGCAATGAGTAACACTCTGCATCAGTCTGAGGAGGACAAGCAATTTATGAATAATAAATAGAAGTTGGTATTTGAGCAGTCACAGCTTCTGGGATTAGAATGAGAAAACCTTGTTTTATTTTTAGGTGATTCTGCAGAACTACTTTTTGACCCTACTGATGTAACAAAGACACTTGAGTAATACAGGTTATTGTATACGTTGTCATGGTGAGGAGACCTTCAGACCTGAGGATATGGGTGAACACGTTACTAGAATACAAGCTGGGGTGTGTAGATTTAAAGCTAGCTACTCCCTGGCGGCTCCTGGTGGTGGGTTGCTCTTAGTCTTGGTTGCATGCAAGATAATTTATTGCACCTTTGCTGAAGGATATACGATCACACGTTCGAGAAGCTCAACATCTAGTAGATGTGTAGGTCTGACCACACAAGACCTTCCGGTTTCAAAGTCCCATGAGAGTCTTGATCCAGGACGGTGTCTCAGAATCATGTACAACACACATCAACAGGATCAGACTTTTCACAATAAATTGTGCTTTTTCATACAGCAAGTTAGTATTCACAAATAAGTGTCAGCAGGTGAGAAAGAGCGGGAACAGTCGCTGGAGAAGACAGAAATAGCCTGTGAAGCAAGGACTGTCATCCAGGATTTTCTTTCTGAGCTCTGTGCCCTAACTGCTAAGCTACAGAGAGTCTTGCTCTCTCCTCTCTGCTATGAATCCGGCATTGCTTTTTCTCTCGCTGGAACAGATGAGCTGCTTGAAGATTTACCCTGGTTCTTGGACAAAGTTTTACAGCCTGGGCGAACCCTGGCCTAGTTTAGAGCAAGCTTGGATGCGTCTGCATCAGCCCCGTAGGCGCGACCTTACTGGTTTCCGCTGGGCCTCGCAGCTGCTAATACTAATCTTAAAAAAAAAAAAAAGCATAGGGGTAACATTAATAATAAATCATAAACTACATTCTTTTTGTACTTTAAAAATCCACATATTTTAAACCCATCAGTGCAGGGACTTCACTCTCGTGTGTAAAATACCTAGTGCAAACAGATTCTGATCTTGTTTGGAGTGCTCGGTAGTTCTAATAACACTGCTGAAAAGGGTATCAGTAATGGGGCTTGCAGGCAAGCGGATGAGTCTAAATTCCCTTATAAATACAAATTTGTACATGTCAGTGTTAGATTTTTTGTTTGCTATGTAAGCTGCCAGAACAATTAAAAATCTGAAGTATGGAATGAATTAAGACTACAAACTTTGTCTTGAAACTGAGCACAAAATGAGACACCACGTGTGAATTTTGTGATCAACTCTGGCTGTGTGTCATGCTATGGAGTGTTATTTAAAAGTAAGCAAGGGGAGTACGTATGTCGCTCAGCATGCTAGTTCTCCTGGCATACTGCACTCTAGTCATTCTGTCTTTTGGGTAAACCTTCCCTTAATAATCTCATTTTGAATCCACTGATACAATGCTATTAGGAGGCAGCTAAATTTACTTTAATACTTTTTTTACTAACACAATAAAAAAGGACTTCCAGGTTTTTGAAGTGTCATATAAGTGTTATGAGTTCTAGTATTCATTGATCATATCCTGGCTGTGATGTTACCTTTGGAGATCAGTGACCAGGAATGTCATGAAGAAAACAGGATTTCCACAGAAATTAGATTGCTATATCATAAAAATGCCTTCTTTTTTAATTTAAAACTTTAAATAAACTTTAAACTGATGCAACTGAGGCAAGTGTTCATTTTAGAGAGATCAACCCAGTCTCTGCAACAAAGTGCTGTGAAAATGCTCTGGAATAAGCATAGCCTTCTTCCAGAAACGTTTGCTTAGGCATACGTATTTTTTAGCATCTTGTTGCATAAATCAGCTATTTGTAGACCGCAAATCCATCCAAGCAGCTGCTCAGCATATGACAAATTTTGTCTCCTACGAGTATAACAAAATAGGCATCATCTTTATCAATGTGTTGCACTACAAACAATATAAATAGAAAGTAGTATCAAAACAAGTTTTAGTGACTTTAGCGAAAGATATACTGTATACCCTGGTTATCATCCTCCTCCTGATTTCTCCATTTCATGAAATAGTTTGAGTCTTATTGTTACAATTTAATGTGCCCAAGCCAGAGTGCAGGCATTTCATATTTCTGCCCTCGTAATAAAAATTTCATAGGGTACATTCAATGACTTCACAGGGTCAGAACTTGATTTGATTTCCACTCTAAAAGGCAAATGAAAGGTGCACCAACATATTACATTACTTTTTTTTTTTCAAACTGTAGTTTTTTAAATACTGAAGTTTGCATCCAAAAGTTCCTCCAGTTTCTAAAGATATTGTGAGTTACCATGTGAGTTACCAAGCAGTTCAGAGATTAGAAGTATCATAGTAAAATAGAAATAGTGTATAGGACTCATCAGGGCTCCTTAAATTGCTGGCAATAGACAAGAATAAGGAAGGTAAGTGCAAGTTTAACAAGTTTTAAATGGTAAAATAAAAGTCAGGTTTGCTCCAGGCAGTGGGTATCAAAGACAAAGCACATGGATTTGAAAACTTTGAGAAACTGTCCTGGTTTCGGCTGGGATAGA
>NW_009213220.1:0-1259 GCF_000690835.1 Fulmarus glacialis | reverse complement strand
CATCGCCCGCGTTATGGGCTGGTTCAAAGCAAATGGGGAGAGGGTAGGAGCGGAGGAGAATAAAAAGGGCATCAAAGAAGGAGTGCAGTCGTTAAACTACGGAAAGGGAAGAAAGAAGCTTTGAAATCGGAAAGGTGAAGGCTAAAAACACAAGGCTTTTATATTTTTTTACTTTTTTTTTTTCTCCAGAAAAAGAAAATCATCCGTTTCGGTGAGGCTCCAGGATTTTTAGCGGACGAGAAGTGCCGAGGAGCGAAGACGCAGCTTCGCCATGCGGTTTATTTCTTTCCCTGGGAGAGAGGACGGGGTGCGGGGGCGGATCTCGCCGAGGCAGCCCGGGGCAAAGCCCCTGCAGCCGTACGGGGCTGGAAGGAGCCGTGTTTGGGGGTGAGGGGCTGCCCCCCGCAGCCAAACGGGGCTTTTCCCCCGTCTGGGCGAGCTTTGCAATCATCACTTTTAACCCTTATTTTCTGTTGTGATTTCTATCCCCACGTGTCAAACACTGTCGCGGTTCCTCTGGTCGTTGCTTTGGTGGCCCAAAGACGTGGCAGAAAGAGAATTTTTATTGCGATTTGATAGTCAGAAAGCTGAAATCTCTCGATTTCTTCGCACGAAGGAAACAACGCATGAGCTCAGGCTGCCTTTGGGGGAATTCCGGCAAAGCTTTTCCTCAGACAAGGCCTTTGGGGGAAAACCAGAGAGAAAAAGGAGCGAGAAACGCGGCTATGTGTGTCTGTACCGTCTGTACAGACGATTCAAAATGCGCGTACCTGAATCACTTATTAGCACATCTGCGCAGGCCTCAGTGCATTTACCCCAAACTTTTCCAGACCGAGGTAATCCCTCATCGCCACGTCCGTCTGTTTGTCCCCTCTTCTGCCTGTCTCTCCACCTGTCTGCTGCTCCTGCACCCCAAAGGGGCTCTCTGTATTATTTTCCCACCCCTCTTTCCCAATTCTTTCCCTTGGGATGCTTCTTAGCCGGGGTCCACGCTGACCTGCAGATCCGGCCCAGGGCCACGCCAGCACCGTGCGTGGCAATAGCTGTGTGAAAGCAGATTGTTTGCAGTTATTTTTTCGGGGTACCGGGGACCCCCTTTCCCTTCTCTCCTTACTTTTAGGGCCATGTCCTGTCCCTCTCCCCAAGGATACAGGTTTCGGCCTTTTGCAGCTGAAAGTGGCGACGATGTGCGTGGGATAAAACCCCCGAGCAGGGGCAGAGAGCGAGTCCGGGGCGCGGGAGAGGCCCCGTCCCCGAGG
>NW_009213219.1:0-2046 GCF_000690835.1 Fulmarus glacialis | reverse complement strand
CGGTGTGGGTGCTGGGGGTCTTTGGCAGCTGCCGAAGGGAAGAATGGGGGAAATTACAGAGAAAAATGGGGGTGCCTTGGGCTCTGTTGGGCAAGGACTATTACAAACAGCATTAAAGTTTATGGAAGAATTCTGCTTTTTTTTTCCCCCGGAACAGGGGAGTTCTTGTTATTATTGAAGCGATAAGTAAAAACGCTTGATATATTAGAGCAGCTGTGCATTTTTTGGAAAGAAAGACATTTTAATTTGACAAAAAAATATTTTGTGGCAATAAAAGGAAATAATTGCAAATGTTAAAAAAGTAGCTTATTTTCCTGCAACGGGGACTTCTGAACCAATGAAGTATTTTAGTAGCTACTGATTGCGGGGGGGAAGGGGGGCAGGGATTTAAAAGCTTTCAAATCCTCTCTGGGTTTGTACAGTTTCTGTGAGACTTAAGAGTGTATTTAAATGGTTTATTTTCCGTCTTCAGTTTCTCGGTGCTTTAGTGCTCCGAACAGGAGAATTTCTGGGAATAAACTTGGTGAGACACTGATTTGTTGCTGGGGGCATATGAAGATATTTGAGGCTGTTAGATGTTTCACAAGGATCCCAGGGGCTGTTAACATAGTCATGGAAATCGGGAGTCAGTTAAAAATGTCAAACATAGCACAATAATTCTCAAATATTTGCTAATAGCACGTGAGGGCTCGGCCGGCCCGGGCTGGGGGTACGCCGGGCGGCTGCTGGCGCGGTCGATGTGGTGATGCTTTTGAAACGAGGTGTGCCTGGAGACCTCGCGGGACTTTGCAGCCTTGAATGTTACATTTGGGGGTTACCTTAGAAGGTAACCTGGTTTCGTTGTCCTTTTTAAATCAAAGCATGTATTGATTTCAAAAAAAAAAATCCCGTAAATTGGAGTCAGTGAAGGTCGGCATTGCTGCGCCTGCCTATTGGTGGCAGAATGAACCTTGATTTTCATGTCCAATACTGTCTTGTAACGCTGGGGGGTGCGGGGACAGGAGAAGGTGGCAGGCGGCTGGGAAGAAGACACGCTGCTCCCGACGCCTCCGCCTCGTTAGGACAATCCCTGTGGTTTTGCTCTCGACAGTGTGAAGTAACAAACAACCCAAAAATTGCTGGCAGCGTTGCATTTGCTCTTGCAGTAGGACTCCGGGAATGTATTTCCATATATTTTTTTTTTTCTGATGAACATTCATCACTGAGAGATGATAGGAAGGAAAGATGGCCATTAGCAATGCGGAAGGAAAAATATTTCTTTTTACTGACCGGCGACGATGAGTAAAGGGACACACATCTTGTAGAGTTAAGCACTTGGAGCCTTTTGTTCGTCCTCTCTCCTTCCATTATTCTTCGCTGTTTTCTAACACTTATTATTATAATAGCAGACAAGTTCAAAAATTAGCTGCCTGGATGGTTCCTCAATGGGAAAATGTAGTTGCTGGAAAAGCAAAACCCAAATGCTCCATTTCGGTTTGAACTGACGCTATTAAGAGATTTCCCTTGTCCAGCTCCAGCTAAATCAGAATCGATTTAGGGGCTACCCCAGCCCCTGTCCCGCGAGAAGCGGGACCGTCTCAGAGGTAGGCTTTGCTCTCCGTCGCTTTGTTAATAAGCTCTGAGATGCTTTTTAGTTACCTCCTTTGACCCGAGCGCCTCGTCCGCGCTCGCAGGCTCGCAGCGCTGTTTCTGTTTGGCAGATGAATTGATTACACGTCTTCCAGGCAGCGCGGTTCATTTTCTTTATTTATCCTTTCTGGGTAGACTTTTTGCGTTGGTCAGCGTCAGGCGAGTTCAGGCGAGGGTAACCACGGGGTGTCAGCAGGAGCGCTGACCCCCTGTGAAAGGGCGGGGTGGTTTGGCTGCGCCGGGCGGGAGGGAGCCCCACCGATGGGCGAGGCGAGGCGGCGGGGGTCCGGCTGGAGCAAGCCGGCGGGGGTCAGTCTGAGACGTTGTTTTCCAGACGAAAAAGCAAAGCACCCCTTCTCCTTCCCTCCGCTCCGGCTTCTGCGCGGAAGGAGCATCTCGAGGGGCCGTGCCCGCAGG
>NW_009213218.1:0-1890 GCF_000690835.1 Fulmarus glacialis | reverse complement strand
GCTTCAGGTGGCCGCCCGCCTCTGCACCGGCACCGGCACAGCCGAGTGCCGGGTCACGGTGCGTGACCGACACCCCCTCTGCCACGGGAGACGTGCCTTAGGGTCGCCGTGCCCCGCACATGCTGTGCACGAGGTGCCACCTGTCCTGCCCCTCTCCCAGTGTTCACCCCGCATCGGCACCCTGGAAATCAAGATGGCACCGCCACAGGCGCAAAGGCCTGGTGGAAGAAACTCTTGTCTGCCTGGAGAAGCCAAGTTTGCATGTAGCGGTCACCTGGCGCACGTGGTGTTTGAGTTAGGGGTTGGGGAAGCATCGCCAAAATGGCACGTGGGTGCAGTTGGGTAGGGGCTCCCCGTGGGATCCAGCAAAGCTGGGCAAGGCGCCCACCCGCGCTGGCGGGTCAGGCCGCAGAGCGAGCCATCAGCCGGCCGGTGCAGCAGGGACAGCTCTTCCCAGCTCTGGGGAACTGCGCAGTGGATGCGACAATGTGCTAAAGAGAGAAAAGGCTTTCACCTTGCCCTTGTCCGAAGGTCTCAAGAACAGTGGAGACTCTGAAAAACACTGAAATGTTGCCATTTACACAGAAACTGGAAGTGGCTCAATATAGTAACTTAGTAAAGCTGAAAGAATTTTCTATTAAAAAAGTTATTTAAACAGAACCATGCCTTTTAAAGGAATAAAAAATATTGTTTCTAATTTTTCTGGATTCTTTCATAAGAAAAAAAACAAGCCTCTTTTTAAAAGTTAGAACTAACCAGGATAGATAAAAGTTTAAGTAAAACCCCCAAGTTTCTGTCTGTAGTGTTCTGGAAGGACCTAGAGGGTATTTTCTGCCTGTGAATGCTGCCTTGGATGCTGCTGTGCTCCATCCCATCCTGTTAGTGTGACTGCAAAAGTTCTGGATCAACTGCCTGAAATGGAATTCTTCGGGTCATGGGAAACAACATGAAGTCGGTCTTGCTTTTCCAGACAGATCTATTCCAGTTCGCCATGTCAGCTTACACATGGGGAAAAGATACTGAGCTGCGTCATTATTTTTCTTCTTCATGTCCAAAGAGCGTAGCCAAACTGGTGGTTTTTTAAGCAAAAGGTTTATGGTTCAACATGTGAAATAATCTCGCCTCCCCACTGACATGCTGTACTGTGAGGTTTCCTGCATCTCCTTCTGAGGAATCTTCTTCCGTGTCGATGGATGACTTCGCTGTTCCTGTCCTGGAGCAGGTACCTCTCCCTCATTTCCGTCGTTCTGTCTGCTCAGGATTTTATTGTCAAATTTCCCAGAACAGCACACATGCGTACCAGAGAGAAACATACTGTGTGTATGTGTATATATATAGGTATACATTCATAAGTACCCTGTAATTATGAAGCACATTAAAACGACATGTCTCCATTTTCCATATACAAGTACCTGTAAGGCACCTGTGCACCTCCCAACACTTTCAAACACTTTTCCTCCCAGCTTCACTGCGTTTTGCGGGTGGGGAGCTGGGACACGGGCAGGGAGTGACACGCACAAGTTTCCCTGAGGAACACTTACACTTGTGGGCAAAGGTAGGCTGGAACACAGCTGTCCTAAATCCTCAGGTGGGACCCTAGTAACTTGCCCAGCCGGAGCAGCTTAGGCTCCAAAAGCTGGAGTCAGCGTGTGTGCTCTGACAGAAATGCCCCACCTTTCGATGCTTATTAGATAACGGTGATTAGTTATTATTTTTATTATTTATGTTCTGTAAAATGCGTTTTATCACACACGCTCACCTGTGCTTACCCCGACTGACTACGCATACGGCTGGGAGGGAAGCTGCGGGTGGGGTTGCTCTCCAACCCAGGCTCGGAGCGCACAGCCCGCGCCTCCACCCGGCCCCGCCCGCCCCGGGGCAGCGGCCCCC
>NW_009213217.1:19327-29279 GCF_000690835.1 Fulmarus glacialis | reverse complement strand
CAGGGGGGAGCCAGGAGGGCACCACCGCCCCGGGAGCCCCGGCCGGGCCCCTCCGGGGGACCGTGCCTCACGTCCCGCCAGGAACGAGCTCGTTTCCTTCTTAGCTTCCCTCGAAACTTTGGTTTCCATCTCTTACCGACTTCCCTCAGGCACTTTTTTTCCTTTCCTTAATTCTGTTGAAGTTGCTTTAAGGATTTGCAAGAACTTCTGGGTCCGGGTTGGGTCTGCTCGCTTCAACAGTGAGGAATCGGCGCGTTGCTGCCCAAACTGGGAGAGATTTTATTAATTAAGATTCCTTCGCTTGCGTCTAACTCTCCTTCACTGTGTTTAAAAATACCAGCAAAACAGTTCTACTGAACTTCTACAGAAACTTTAAACCACACTTACATCTTTCTGTAGAGATTCTTTGGCCTGCCTAGTTACAAATTTCTCCTTTTTAACAGGTTTTTAAGGTGGAGTACGCTTACTCTTGTTAGCTCTTTCCCGTGAGAAAGCATGGCTCCGCTAAAGGTGCACGGACCTGTCCGGATGCGCAGCATGCAGACTGGGATTACAAAATGGAAAGAAGGGAGCTTTGAAATTGTAGAGAAGGACAACAAAGTGAGTCTAGTGGTTCACTACAATGTTGGAGGAATTCCAAAGACATTTCAGGTACACCAAATATTAAGGCTTTTCTTTGAGCAGTGTGTGCGTGGATTGTGCTCTTTTGTGAACAGCTGTCCTCTTCAAGGCTATTAAGTGTCACGCAAACTTCCCTCTGTCACTGTTTCTTGTTCCTCGTTTCCTGAACACTGATCTTTTTGAGTAACTCTCCTGTAAATTACTCATGTGTATTGTTAAAGGATCTGCCAAGGTTGGCACCGAGATACCACTGAATGGGAGGA
The DNA here is from genome assembly GCF_000690835.1 of Fulmarus glacialis. Classification (NCBI taxonomy): domain Eukaryota; kingdom Metazoa; phylum Chordata; class Aves; order Procellariiformes; family Procellariidae; genus Fulmarus; species Fulmarus glacialis. The sequence goes on along the minus strand of NW_009213217.1, from coordinate 28,395 downwards.
ACCAAAAAGCAGAGAAAAGTTACCAAAGTATTGTGGCTCACGTGCTCAGATTTTTGGAACGTTTCTGTTCCTGGTACATTTGCAGAGTCTAGAAGTGAAGATCCTGAACACTTTGTACCAGCAGTTTTCCCAGCTGAAGAGTAACGGTGTTAACACACTTGTAACCTTTTGCTCGTTTATACAAGACTGCTGAACAGCAATTGTTACAGTTTTAGCTTTTACACACGCCAGGCAATGGTTTCCTCACTGGGAGGCTGATGCAGATCACTATTAAAGATTCTCTTGCAATATTCAGCCTAAATTGCCTTTTTTTCATTCTATAGTTGTTTTCAGCTCAGTCTTCCTAGTTTTTTGTGCAAAATGCCCCAAATTGAAAGAATGCGAAGGAGTGTTTTTCTGTAAGAAATTTCTGTCTGATTTAAAAATATGTAGGGGATGTAAGAGCAGCTGCAAGAAAAAAAAATTCTATCTTATTTAGCAACTTTGTAACAGCCTAAACTGTTCGAAATGTTGCCTTCTGCTTTTTCGTGCCACAGCTGTTTTTCAGCAGTAGTGTCCACCAGACCTTTCTCCGAGCCATTAATTTCTGTGTGCAGGCTCAGTGAAAAAAAGTTCACTTTATTTTTGAAAGATCAGGTTTTGCTGCCTTAGTGTGCTGAAAAGTCTCAGCAAAGAATCTGGTCTGTGTTGCCTTGGAATCAAGGCGTGAGAAAATCATTAGCTGTGGATAGTTCCTACCTCTCTTACTGTAGACTTGAAAAGAATCATCTGCCTTCTCACGCACGATGCTGCGACTGCGTGTTTGCTTTAATCCAGCGTTGGACCATGTTGCTTCTGAGAAGAGTGGTCTCCTCTTCCCCTTGTGCCTTACCTGGGTGCTTGTTCTCACGCGCTCCTTTCTGCCTGGATGAGTGTTAACATGGTGTGACAGTGACTTGAAAGGTGGGTCCATGGGGAGGATGAGCCTACAGAGCAGCTAACCGTGGCCTAAAGGGGCAGGTTTTGCTCCCAGCCTCTCGCGTCTGCTGGCTCTGGCACTCGTCAGATCTCTCTGTGAGCTCAGTGGAGGGTTTTCACATGAATTAATTCGGGAAAAGGACTGACCATGAGATCTGGTGGAGGGGTTGATACAGCACCATGCAGCTAGGACCGCAGCAAAGGAGGAGGAAATGCCCGCGTATTTAGACCAATTATTTTTGTTTGGATGGTGGTTATTTTTCAGTGGGATCCACTTTCTGGTCCTGTTCATCTTGAAGCAACACAAACACTGGCACAAGAGCATTGGTGGGAGCGAGCAGCAGGCAGGGAGAGCTGCCTGCCACTTGCGCTGCAGGCTTGCGCTTGAGTGTAGTTTGTGTGAGCCAGCCTCAGTCTGTCACAGTGCTCTTGCGTGCTGCTTCAGATGTGACAAATTCCTGATAATTTTGCTTTAGAAGTAGCATTCCCTTTTTTTGACAAGCTGCTCCGGGAGAACTGTGGGTGATTTCCCCACATTTTTTGCTTTTCTGGAACATTTGGATGGATTCAGGGTTATATTTCTTTCTACAGTGACTGGTGCATCATCAAATTTCTTATGTCAGATGGTATGTTTTACTGACATTTCAGAGCTTTGACTAAGTTGTCCTAGATACTAGATAAGTATTAAGAGAAATATTTCGTTTACCCCCACCTCCCAAGACTTTGTGATGCTGACTGGGTCATAACAGGTGCATAGAGAGTGTGGATGGAGCCCTCATGATAGCATTTTGAGTTGGAAATAGGTTGTTTTGCACTGAGATGGTGAAGTAACTGTAATTCCTTTGCACTGGCTCAATGTTTTAACAGAGGATGAAAAAAATTTGGAGCCCCCTTTTCAATTCTTAGGTCTTTGAAGACATTTTTAGCTTATATTTAAAAAAAACCACAACCACACCCCCCAAAAAAAACCCAAAACACAAGGAATGAGCACAAAGTATTTCAGAAGTGTAATTTTCCCTGCAAAATAAACCCTTAATTTCCAGTTGAGGTGGTTTTCTAGCCTTTCTTATAAACTGCTGTTGCGTTTAGATTGTCTTTCCAAGAAGCTAGAGATCTGCGTGGAAAAAAAGAAATCTCACTGATGGACATGGAGTGCCTTTTACTATCTCAGTCTTTTATATACCAGAACAACTTTAAATAAAAATCAGGAATAATTTTACTTTTAAACTTGTATATAATTTGAAGGAGACAATGCAGCAATGTATAGGAAAACTTTGGCATTGGAGTGTAATTAGTGTTCATGTCTATAAATTCATCATTGTTGTTTAGATCAGTACTGTGGCAGTACGCAGGTCAGGCCAAATTAGGAGAAGACTCCAATCTGATGGGCAGTGGTTTACTCTGTCTTGTGTAGTGCCTAATGACCTTGGCTGTGGTTTCCAATCTCGTGTGAAGCTTTGAGTATAGCAATATACTGGCATGGAGGTCATTGTGTAGCTAATGCCTAATCTTAGGCAGGGCTAAAGAAGCGGCAGCAAAATGAAGAATTAAGCAAAAAAGGACAAGGGAATTGAAAATGAGAGTATGCTTAGGTACATATTGTCAAACTTCCATGCAGTCTGCAGATGTGAGATATTCTTTTGCTTCCTCTGCTTTAGGAGTTACCCTCAACCTGTGTGGATAGTAGAACCTTCACTGAACAGCCAGTTCTTATAGGAGACTTAGCGTGAAGTAACAATTAAATAATGGTATAATAAAGTAGCAGCAGCATTATTAGGGAGCACAAATTCTTATTAAAATTACTCTTGTGCTTGACCATAACCCTGAAAGTTTTGACACCATTTAATTGTTATAAGTTGCATATAGACTAAGCATGTTTCTTATTGACTTACTGTCTCAGCAAGTTTTTTAAGCTATGTCAAATCTGTCTTCCCTGAAAGCAAATTATAAAGTGAGTAGAAGTTTGTACTTAACATTTAAAACTTCCCCCATTTTAAATTATATTTCAAACTTGATGTGGAAGTTTCAGACAGCTAAGTGGGACTGTATGAAGCTCTTATTTCTTTACGTTCGAAAATGTCACACTCAATAGCAAAGGAAATTTCAGAAAGCTTATCCAGGAATATAGGGACTATATTGAGCTATAGTGATACTGTCCTTTCAGTTCTGTCAGCTTCCAAGATCACCGATTGCATTAATTCTGTGACGCTTAATGTTTGCTCGAAATGGAGCAAGGAGAAGTATTTCAGTGCGAGTGTCTCTTACTCTCTCTGTTTGAAGTGTTTTGTTTGAATTTATAAGTATTTTGGCCTTTTAAAAATGGATTTATGTTTATAGTCACTTTCTTGTTTTCAGCTAAGCCATAACATTAAAACTGTGACCTTAAGACCAAATGGTAGAAAACTCTGCTGCCTGATGCTAACACTAAAGGATACCAGCTTTCTGACAATTGATAAGGTACCATTTAAAGATGCAAATGAAATGCGGATGTATTTGGATGCAGTCCATCAAGACAGGGTTCATACTGGTAAGTGCAATTGTTGTAAATCAGGTTAATAACAGTTTGGAGAGGGGTCAGTGCTGTATTTTCTTTTTTTTTTTTTCCATCTTTGGCCATTTTGTCCTCCTTGTGTTACTGACTTTCTTTGTGTTTGTGTAAATGCTTCTTTCTGGTCCTGAACCCCAATTTTTGTTATATACCTTTCTCACAATGTACCTTTGTCATGCTGAACAATAAGCAGAGATTAAACATGTAGGAATTGTTTATACAACTTATTGTTGTAAGTATTTTGAAAAACTCTTGTCTGTTTATCACACATGCATAGTCTCTTTCCTTGTTATTTTACTTCTTATTTTATTTTGTTCTTTTTAGGGATAGGAACTTTACTGCCAACTGAGTAAATGACCAATATAAGGGATATCCATAAACATGTGCTTATGTCTGTGCACTCAGATTATTGTACTGTCTGTTGGCAAGAAATCTAGTGTGTCCCTTCCAAAATCAACTCCAGCTAAATAACGTCTTGCAAATAAGAATGCCAATCAGTTAAATGACAATCAAATCAAATGTTGTGTACTTTTCCTGTCAGCTGGGAAACCCTCTCAGGGATCTGGCAGCTTTGGAGGTGTGCTGGGCAGCAGGACCACACAGAAGGAAGCTAATAGGCAATTCTCTTATATAGAGAACCAGGTTTGTTTAATTGTTCAAATTTTTCCTCTCCTTTAATTTTATTTCATTCATTTCCTCTTCTCATTCTCTTATTGTATGTTGTAATAGCACTGTAAATACTTATTTTGCATCCAAAGTCTTTGTAATCTAGAGGGCTTGGAATAGATGTATACAGGGTGGTTGGCAATGGTGTGTCTTGCTCGTGAGGAGCCATATATTCTGTGTAAGTAAGAAAGGTCAGTGTCTGGCTGTGAAAGACAGAATATGTTCTTCATGCTGAGATATCAGTCAGGCAGAGAAGAAGCAGAAATAGAGGGAAAGTACATGATTAAGACTTGCTTCTCACATAGTTCTGAGTATCTCCTTGTTTATACTGAACACCTTATGTAGCAGCTGAACATGTTATAGTCAGCATAAGTCTTAATGAGTTTAGCAGACTTCAGCCAAATTCAGCTACTGAATTTGTAGCGTTCTGCTCAGACTTTTGTGTAAATTTTTTAGACTTTTCCCCGAAAGTGATTTTCCTTCAAAATATTTTTGTTCTTCCTTTTCTCCCTGCTAAACACAGATTTCATGGTGTATCTACTGGCTTTAATTTACTTTGTTATCTCTGTGAATATACTTGTATTACCGCCCTGAAGGAGAATATTTCTGATGTTGTCCCAAAACAAATTTTACATGTTGCTTAAAGGCAATCTCACAGTAAAAACTCTAAGGCTGTGTATACGGGGGTAAGATTAGACATGTTTAGTTTTCAAGTCTAAAATTGACCAACATTCCTTAGTCAACCAACTATTAGCTCTTTCCATTGCATTACATGTGGCGCTTGCTTGGCCCAAGGCTGTCAGGGCGCTGTTCTAATTGTGTGGTTTTTAATATGGGTTTTCTTTTTTTTTTTTTTTTTTTAATACCACCCAGGATTGATCTGGGGATAGTTAGGAATCATGCCTTGGGTTTTTTAATGTCAAAGCATGTAAAGGAGATTTTAAAAACTCAAGTTCAACTGACTTAGCGTTGGAAAATGAGAAGGGAAATTGGTTACTGCAGTAGAGTTTCATGTTTATGACTTGCATCGATACAGTCAAAATTTTACCTATGTCTAATTAGTGTTAAACTCTCTTAATCTATTACCAGTAGCATTTTTCTGCTTTTGGATGCTACACTGTAGCAAGTAGAGCAGTGGTGTAAATGCTAGATTAGACTAAAGATGGTAATGTTTTTCACTATTTCCGTTGTCTCCCTGGCCCCCTCCACTTGGGTTTTGCAGACTACTCCCAAAAGAGTGACCGTGGAAAGTAAGGAGGAAAATCCGTTTCGCAAGGTGCTGGGTACCCCAGCGAGAGTGAGTGTTAAGAATTCTACTGGAACTGGAACACCTAGCAACAGGGTGAACATTTCAGCATCTCCTGCATCATCAGTCCCTCACAGAACGGGCTTGTTGGAGAATCGGTAGGATGTTATCCTCTTATTATGATATTGTTAAAATTTAGCTCTTTATAGAGCTGCAGGTGGAACTCGGTACCCCTAGAAGTAAGAAGGGAATATGTTGCTTCCTCTGGTTTTGCTGTTACTTTTAACAGGATGTTAATACGTGCTTTTCTAGCCTCTGGCTGGTACTGGCACTAGAGCTTTATGAACAACTTAAGAGTTGGGCAGACCAAATTCTTCTCTGTATGCTATCTTATAAAACTGGAGATTGTGGAAGATAGGTGCAAAATGCACAGAAAGCATTGAGGAGTTCTGTTCAGTTGGAAGAGGATCATTTACTAGCCTTTCTGAAAGAATGACCACTTCAAAAATTTTCTGTCATCAGTGAAAAGAGGAAAAGAACACAACCTCCTGGTTCAGAAATGAGTGAAGATTATCCCAAAGAGAATGATTCTTCAACGTAAGTAACTGTTGTTCCTAGTTTCTGATTTTAAACGCTTTGTTCATTTGTAAACATAAATTTTTCTGAAAAGAATGCTTGGGTATTTCCTGTCTCAGCAACATGGTACAGGCCAGCCACTAGTCAACAACTGAACACGCTGGGTGCTTGAAAGAGGGTTTGCATTCAGGATTAATGAGAGAAATATAACCTGCTCTAGCAGTTGGTTTGCAGGAGCCAGCACATACAAATTTTGTGTCATCTTTCTTTCGTCAGTTTAGTCAGGATTGTCATATGTGCTATATGTGTATAGCAATAGGTACCTTCTTTATTAAACTTGCTTTGACCCTTTTCAAAACAAAATTTATACAGGGAAATTGCCATTTGGAGCATAAACTCTGTGTTTTTGAAATTGCATTTAATCATAAGTAAGAAGGCTTGTTTAAATGAATTGGTTAAACTTATCTGCGAGTAAAGTTTAACTGTTCCATAGTCAAGTATTAAAGGTGATAGGAGAGAAATGCTTTAAAACGAGTTGTAAATATCAAGCAGGAATATCCTGTATCTTCTATAACTGCACTGACTCCCACTCTTGTTTATCTGTAGGAATAATAAAGCCTTGAGTGATCCAGCATGGAAGTATTTGAACAGTAGCAGAGAGAAACAGTTGAATCTGAAGCAGGCAGAGGAAAATAGGACATCAGGTAAAAAAATAAAACTAAAGCCAAATGATACCTGGCTCTGACCAGTACGATTTTACCCCTTTGATATTAGTTTAGAAAGTTGCTGCACAGGTGGTTTTCCTAATCTGCTTTCCTTGTGCCGCTGACTTTCTTGGTTCCTACAGGGCTGTATATGAGATGCAAAAAACGTGCCTTCGTTTTCAAAGCCTATCCCGCTCTAGTGTGACCCTGACCTCTATACTTGGGTGCTGATGCCAGCCCATGTGCCGGCTTGTTTGAAAATTCAACAGGCAGCTTCAAACTTTGCTCCAAGCTGCCCTTCCCCTTGGGAGGGGACTCCTGTAAGCACCTAAGGATTTCCTTTTTGCTTGCTTTCTTGTTTATTTTTAAAGCTTTCCTTTGCTGTTAATGCCCACATGAATTGTAGGCTGGTTTTTGTGCTGAAAACGTGCACTGTTTGCTTTTATTTCCCTATCTCTTCCCCAGAACTTAGAGGGGGAACTCTTTGGGGCCAGGACTTCTGTTCTATTTGTACCAAAGTTCTGTTGGATACTGGTGTGTGACAAGGTTTTATAGACAATATGAAGTATTGACAGTATGTACATAAGCTAGTGAGCAGTACCGTTCTTCAGTTTTACTAATAGATACTGAGCCTCTTTCCTCCTAAAGGGGAATGCATTCAAGATCTTGTTTTTATGGGGGATGTTGCTGAATGCATTCTTTTTTTAGTGCAGCTCTGATGGTGCAAACATGTTGCTGGAGGAGCCAGTAAGGTGAATGTTTATCTCTGAATGAAAATCTGGTTTGCTCTTTAGAGTCAAAATTAGAATCTGTGAGTGTATACCTGCAAGTTCAGGTAACAGTATTGCGAACTTCCTTCATATATCTGCATTTCTGAAAGTTGCATGGCTCAAACCGCTTCAAGCTGGGATAGAAGCAAATGTTTATTCATTACCCAAACTAAATTATGCTGTGATTCACCATAATGGGTATTTTTTTGACTCTTGAGAGCTTTTTTTTATGTGGCACCATCTGAGGCATTAGAGTCTCAGGATCTGACACAATGCTATCAGAACAATGAAACAATCGTATTTTGCCCCAAGCATATAGTAATCTACTGTGGAATTTGGAGTGCGAAGAGAAACTGTTTTCACTTCTGCATATTTAGCTTGAATTTTGAGAGCACGGTATTAGAAATCATTAGTGAGTTTTTTGTTATGTGTATGTTGTATATTTGAACAAAAGGTGGATATTTATTATCTTTCAGATAGTTAAAAAGTCATTGAGTGGTCTTAATGTTTTGTATTGCAATTTGGATTTGATGGAGATTATGGTATTAAATTCAATTAAAACACCAGCATGTCTTTACTTACATATGATTAATATTCACATTAGTACTTCTAAGTATGTGTGTTAGTACTTCCCCAACCAATTCTGGAAGACAGTGTTTGAGGATTTTTAAACCTTTTGACTAAATAGTTTAAAACGAGTTGTATATTGTATAAATAGCTGAGTTACCTGGAACAAAATGACCTGTCTCTTTTTCTGTTTTCCAAGGTATTTTACCACTGCAGTCGTCATCCTTTTATGGTAGTCGGTCCTCATCAAAAGAGTACTCCACTGGCAGTTCCACCCTGGACAGGTAGGACTGATTCACTAGCATGAACTGTAAATGACAGTTCTTTCCCAGGAATTAGGATCTTCAGTTTCCTGTGTGTTTATCACATGATATAAGCTTATATGCATAAAATGTGCACACACACACATATATATACACACACACACATATATATTTCCCCCCCGCACCCAGGAGTACAATCTAGGTATTCAGTGTGGCTACAATTGCTCTAGTTACATCTACAAACTCCAGTTACTGCTTGCAATAGATAGACTTTCTAAAGTCACTCAAGTCAATTATAGTCATTGTGAATGACTGATCCAGATGATATCTAAACTCTGGATGGTTCAAATTCTATATAAACTCTGGAACTTCAGACTGAATCCTTGCTTCATTTTCCCAAGTAGATAAATGGCATGAAACTCTATATTTTAATAACAGTATTTTAGTAATACTGAATGCTGCTGAGGTTGGGATTCTTCTGCGTTAGACACTGTGCAATCAAACTGTCGGTCTTTGCCCTAGATAGATGAGATACAAGATCAAGGAAGAAAAGAAGCATTGTCCATGCTTTACACATGAGGGACTGAGGTCCAGAGTGATTAGGTTACAAGAACAAGAAGCTGAAAATGAAGATTCTGGCCCAGATGTGAATTTTAAGTATATCTGAGGAGCAGTGATCTCATGCTACACTATCGTTCTTTCTCTCATCGTACAGTGTGGGGAATTGTTAAATATCTTAAAGACAAAAGACTTGGTTACACTGCATGCACA
>NW_009213217.1:0-19296 GCF_000690835.1 Fulmarus glacialis | reverse complement strand
GTAGGGAAATTTAACCAAACAAAGTATTTAAGTGCTCTGGAAAGAAGTTCTCTATCTCACACCTCTTTTGCATTATGATACATGCCAGTTATCTTGTGTGGCTTTACCAGTCCTTGTCTTCTATAGCGATACAATTCCAGTGTCACGGACTATATAGCTATTTAAGGAAGAGCATTAGAAATCTTACACTTCTTATCCTTTTATGTTTTTAGGTCTAGTGTATCCAGCCAGACCCCCTCAGCCAAAAGAAGCCTGGGATTTCTTTCTCAGCCTGCCCCTCTTTCTGTTAAAAAAATGAGATCTAATCAAGATTACACAGGGTGGAACAAACCCCGAGTGCCCCTTTCCACCCATCCTCAACAACAATTACAAGGGTAAATTTAATTTTCTTTATCTAGCATGCACACTTTGATCATCAGAACATGCACATTCTTGTTATAATTATTTAATGGAAAAAAAAAAATCCTGAAACTAATGAACACTGAGACAGGGAACACTTTTCCTAGTTTGGAAAAAATGTATTCTTAAATTCACTTCCTGAGAATTTTAGAGATATAATAATTTCAGGTAATTTATGTTCCTTTCTTACACTTTCATGATTCATTTCTCTATCTTGTGTATATACACCATTTTTTTTAAATTTTGATTGTAGAAACTCATGGGTGCTTTCCTGATAAATGCCACCTCCCATGAGTTTTCAGTTTAGTCTGAAGGGCAGGAGGACAGCTCCAACAAGGAACTCTGTGGGGAGTGGCTGGGGTAAATGTCCTACATGTTAGTAGTGCCGTGTTTAACACTGGCATGTTTACACATTGACATACATACCATGTTCAATCTTCTTTTTTTTTTTTTCAGATTTTCAAACTTGGGGAACACCTGCTATATGAATGCCATTCTACAGTCCTTGTTTTCAATTCAGTCTTTTGCTAATGATTTGCTCAAGCAGGGTATCCCATGGAAAAAAATTCCACTCAATGCACTTATCAGGTAAAATTTGCTTTCTGGGAAGGATGTTTTCTGTTTCATTGCTGAGAAACTAGTTTCTTAATAGTGAAGCACCTTTGTAGAGGGTAATTTGCATGTGTAGATAATAAAATAAATCCTAGAGCTCTCTGTATTTTGGAGTTTTACTTTAGAAATAGGAAGTGGGCTCTTAAAAATTACAGTGCTGAGTTACAGGCAGTCTTTTATATCTTCTACTGTATTTCTAGTGGCAGAGTGAAATGCTTCAGAAGAAAATGCAAGAAACTGCAAAATAAATAGATGCAGAATAACTTCTTTTTAAAACATTACCAGCTAGGGTTTAAGCTGGTCACTAGCTTCACCTGATACGTGAGGGTTTATGCCTTTTTGGAAAATACCCTTTATCTAGTAGCTGTGGAGAGCGTTCGAGTTCTGCATGCTTAATCGTTTTCTAAATTCAGCTGAACTCTCAGTTCAGTCAAACCTCATCTCAAGAAACTCCAAAGGTTTCTGTAATATGTAAAACTCTCTTTTCTCTTTGAAATTTTGAATTCCTGTGCCATTCAGATTCCATTGTATGTCTATCAGAAAGACAAACTGGTGTTTGCTCTATGTACCTCACTCTCTGCCATTTGGGATTTTTTTTGTATATGCTCTTGTGTACCTCGTTTCTTTTCTCTCACTAAGCGAGATTCAGGATTATCAGAACCATTTCTGTTTCCATTTCATAGTGGTTTATATGCTTTGGGGTATTTCTATTTTTGCTGTGTCTTCCTGCACTCTTCCTACACTACTTAGGATCAGAGGTTGTTCCACGTCCTCTTGAAATGTCCTTTCCCTAATTTTTGTAGAAAGACCTCTGAAGCTTGTGCCTCATATTCCTCATGGTAAACTGTGTGGGTAGAGCTTGTGCCATAGTACCTCTGATGGAGGGCAGCGTGTGATCCTGTGCCTAAGTACACGTCGGAGTTGATACTCAGTAGCATCTATTTTGGCTTCTGTTGGTTTGGTTATGGGCACGCGATGAATGTTTTTCTGGTTGAAAAGCGATTGCCTATCAACTGCTTTGTGGTGAAAAAGGCGTGTTTCCTAACATGCTTCGCTGAGTAGTTGTAGAGGGTTAGGAGACCACGAGTGTTACTGTAGCTCAGCAGAATAGCAGAAACTTGTTGAGCTGCAGTAAACTGATCAGATTCTCTGGGTAACTGAGTATTAGTTGTTGGTTTGGGGTGGGAGGCGATTGCACAGGTCTTTTCTGTCTTTCTCTCTTTTTTTTTTTTTTTTTTGTGTGTGTGTGTGTGTGTGATGCAACATGACATCTTCCCATCACCCTCCCAGGTGTGTACTATGTCCGAAACTGTTGTGCTTGGAATATATTGGGTGTGTATTTCCTGTGAAATTTTAAAGCAGTTGTAAAAGATAACTAAATCAGAGTAACTGAGAGGCACAGGTAAAGTCAATTTCAACAGTTTTTTAACAAAGTTACCAGTAACACTATATGTAGCTTGAACCAAGGAACTCCTCGTGGCTCTTTGTTACAACTATTTTCTGCTCTATTGTAATGTTTTACTGCGGAAAGAAGTGAGGCTTGAAACTGAGTGGAAATTTAAAAATAAGTAAATAAATAGAACCAGTCTGACCATGCAAGTTGAATTTAATGATTTTGTGTTGCTGATTTTGGTGCCATGTGATTTCATATCTCCTATAGGTACAAATGTTTTCAAAAAGCATTGTGGGTTTTTTTTTTCTCTCATTGTAAAAGATATAGCAGAAATAAGTTTATAGACCTTTATAAGGCTCTTCTCTTTACCTTAAAAGACTGTGGAATTTTTTCGTTCATTCGGGTCCCGTTCCAATGATGGCCTCAAATGAGATTTCAAAATACTTGAAATGGAAAAGGTTAATTATGTATGAGATATTTTCATACAGAACCCCTATACCACTTATCACAGGAGAAAAGCTTTTAGAGACTCTTAAAATGAGGTATCATGAGTTTTATTTTGTTTCTCTAAAGTCCTGGAAAGCCAATCAGTGTTTCATTGCATTGACTTCTGCAGACGTTTTGCCCATCTGCTTGCTAAAAAGGATGTCTGCAGCCCTGAGGTTAAGAAAGAGCTGCTCAAGAAGGTGAAAAGTGCCATTTCAGCTACTGCAGAGAGGTTTTCTGGGTACATGCAGAATGTAAGTACCATATTGTCTAGAAACAATTATGTGTAATTTGTTCAGTGTTTGGACTGCATTGAACTCCTGTCAAACTTCAACTCTATTTGACAGTGACTTGAGCTTTTGATTGAATGACAACAAATACCTGCTGTTTGTTAGAGCAGAACTGCCTTAGTATTGCTGAATGCAATGAACTAAAACATAATTTCCCCAGTCTGTGTGTGTTTGAGAGAAAGATACTGAATGAAGTTGTACAAAATCACTTTGATGAGTTTACCCCGTTTCTAGGATGCACATGAGTTCTTGAGCCAGTGTCTGGATCAGCTCAAGGAAGACATGGAAAAGTTAAACAAAACTTGGAAGAGTGAGCCGGTCCCTAATGAAGATAACTCACCTGGACGGCCTTCTGATGACCTCTCAGCCACCAAAGTTTATACGTGTCCGGTTATCAGTAACTTAGAGTTTGAGGTTCAGCATTCTATCATTTGCAAAATGTAAGTATGCTTGAGAGCTTTTCTCATACTTACCTTAAAAGACTGGGAAGTGTTTCCATCTTACGTGACTTCATCTGCAGGCTATAACTAGAACTAAGAACTCTGTTTTATCCAAAGCTAGATACGTAGAAAATATTCTGTGGTCTAGAAATGCTGTAAACCTTACACCACACTGTCTGCTACTACAGACCTTCTTTAAACAGTCTCATGCCATCTAATTCTTCATTACATATACGGTGGAAAGCCTCTGTGCTTTGCTTTTTGTGTACCAGTTGTATGAGAATAGGGAGAAAAGGGGGTTTCAGCCAAGTAATGTTTCCTCTTAAAAAAAATGGGAAGCCATGTTTTTAATTTGTTCTTTCTAAGGGCTTCCAGGGAATGGCATTTTCTTCTGTCTTTCTAGGTTATTGCGGAAAAACATGTAAACCAGTATGTCTGGGCATTCGTTGTGTGCGACGTGTGCAGCAGATTCCCATAGGGGATGCTTGCATTCCACAGAGTTTTCATGAACACAGATATTCGGGAATATTACTTTGTGTGTACTGCATTAGTTCCCTAAAATAATTAAAAGTAAATTGCATGCAGGTAATAATTATTGAAGACAAATGACTGTAGGGTCTTTTTTTGCCGCCCCCACCGCCCCACGCCACCCCCACCCCCAAGCATAAGAAAATTGAGAAATTTTTTTTTTTTTTTGATGGACTCTACTATTTTGTTTCTAAAAACAGTTTGAAAGTATTTCTAGGCTTTCCCTTCTTCTGGGCTGGAGTCACTACTTTTCTCCTAAGAATGCTGAATGAAGAAGACGTGTTCAGCTACATAGCAGTCACTTTGATTTCATGTATACCTGATCACTTGCCTCTCCAAAGCAGTCTGTGGTTTTTTGTTCTCACCCTTACACAAATGTTTCTTTCAACTTCTAAAGCATCAAAGTGAAATCCCAAAATCCAACTTCGTCATAAGCATCAAACAATTTCATTTTGATGAGTAAAAACAGATTGATCAAGAGGCATATATTTACTGGGAAGTTACTTCGGCCTAAAAAATGTAAGTTGTCATTAATTTCAAATGTATTATTCATCAGGCTTACATAAGCGTGTTTCTTTTTTAGGTGTGGTGAAACAGTCACTAAACGAGAACAGTTTAATGACCTCTCCATTGACCTTCCTCGAAGAAAGAAATTGCTTCCTTCCCGATCGATCCAGGATTCCCTTGACCTCTTTTTTCGGGTACATAGTTTTGGGGTCGTTTTTATTCACTGTGGAGTATGTGTAGATTATGTACCATATGGAAATTTTGATTGTATAGCTGATTATTAGTTTCTCTGACAGTGATTGCAGGCATGTGAAATAATTAACTTTGCACTTCTTTGATGTTTGTGCATTAACAGGATACAGGAGTTTTTATTGTAAAATGCTGTGCAGAAATTAACTGATCCTTACAATACTCCTGTGAAATAGGTAAACTTCCCCGTTTTGTGGTGGAAGAGTTGAGGCATAAACAGATACAAAGGAGAGAAGGGAGGCTGTCAGATTGAGATAATCACTCAGGAATTGCTGCTTCCTCTCCTGGGCTAGGATGCTTCAACAGCTTACGTACTGGCCTAAATTAGCATGGAGGAAAAAGGTCATGCAGATACAATAATTAAAAAAATAGTTGTAATAATATGTGGATGCTCATCTTGTAAGAGCTTCAAGGTGAGGTTTCTGAAAGCTAAAAATGAGCCTTACGTCTGTGAATTAGTGTTGTTTTTTGTCATATCTTGAGACAGATCTGTGTTTTTTCTCCATTTACAGATAGTGTTTTCAACAGGTAGAGTAGATGACATGCTTATTTTTCTAAAAGCTGGTGGAGGTCCTATGATTTTTAAAAAAATCTTAAAATCATAGTGGTGTCATTTGGCCTCACTTAAAGAAAAAGGCTGTAGAAAAGTTTGATGGCGAAGTCATGTAATTTCAGCACAGTGATGCTTCCCCTTTTGCTGTCTGTTCAAAACTCTACTTTGGTGCAGCACATCCTTGACAAGTTTAGATCAGGATAGCTTTTTGGGAACAAAGTTGAGATTTTGAACAAGAGAGAGAAAACTTCATGGCAAATTATCCTCCACCAGAAGTTATTAGAAAAAAAGACCCCGTGTATGAGAGAGAAAACTGTAAACCTTGCAAGATTGTCCCCTGTCTTTGGAAGCTTATTTTTCTCAACTGTGGCTAGTTCACTGGTCTGCAATAGACTTGTAGGAAAAATTCCACCCATATTAGTAGATACGTTGTCAAATTGTAAGCTCTGCTACATGTCCTCTTACCAGATGCCCTCTTGTTAGGTCGTATTGAAGGTGATTATAATTTTAAGTGTAACTGCTGTTTTGAAGAGCTTCTGTGACAGCCAAAAGTGATGTGCTTTCGGTTAAGATCTTTTTGATGCATCTTTTGTTCCACTAGTCATTTTTCTGTTCTCTTAAACAGGCAGAGGAGATCGAGTATTCCTGTGAGAAGTGCAATGGAAAGTCTGCTGTTGTCACACACAAGTTCAACAGGCTTCCCAGGTAAATGTTGACAATCTGTTCCTCTCTTTCCTGGAAGCACATGTTACAAAAGCGCAAGCAAAACTCCCTCGAAGAGTAAAGCTGGCAAAATGGGTAGGACAGCATGTACGGTGGTCAGCATGTGAGAAAGATGCACGTGCAGACAGTAGTATTCATGTTGTTCTTCAGTTTCCCTCTAACGAAGCTCTCTTGAGCACCCTCTGCAATACTTCTTTCTTCCTCCCTATCGCCACACGAGGAGGGCTGAGTTTTCCCCTTCCCCTTTTCTTGGGGTTTCTGGTATGTGAGGGAAGCAGAAACAGTAAATATATTCTGGAAGTATAACATTTTGTGCTGGGCTCACCTGATGGGCAGGACTGAGTTGGAGGCATTAATTAGTGCCAGAAGGTATATAGAGGGTTTTGCTTTGATCAATTAATTCTTCCCATGCTGATACCTATTTTCTCTCTCAGTAAGCATGGCACTTTGAGGAAAAGGCAGACACTTTGAGGGTTAATGGCATGCTCAATCGTTTCTGACCTCGTGGTTGGGTTTAGTTCATTATTTAGAGTGGAAGTGCTTGGAGGTAGGGATCATTTTCTTAAGCTAAGTCTGTTGGATGACTTTATCTGGCCTATGTCCTTGTCCCAGGTATATTGAACCCAGCAGCTTGGTAGTTAGCTTGCATTTTGCTTAAATAGTGCTAGCACTACAAAACTCTTGTCAAAGTTTTTGAATATTAGCACAACAGAAGTGATGATACAGCTGCATGATCTAAATAGACAGTACAAAGTGCAGCATGAGGGAGAAGATTCAGTGTAAGGATGCCTTTTCAAGCTCTTTATACTGTTGTGATCAAAGGCTCTTTCAAAGAGAAAGTGTCGTGACAGATAAACCAAGTACACATCTTGCACTGGGCACAGTTCCTCCTCAGTTTTGGGCAGCTGTGTGATCTCTCCATCACAGTCTTTAATATTTGGGAGTAATATACTAGCATTCTGGCCTGTAATGATAATATTTTGACTGTTTCCTACCTCTCACTGCATAGCAGAAATAATGAGTTTGGTAAGAGCTGCTTGCTCCTGTTGACTGAAGAGCAAGGTGATGCAGACCAAAGCAGGAAGCCTCTTGAGTTGACAGAGTCTGTACTCTGCACCTTGCACAAAGTTGAGTGATGGACAGGAGAGTAATTACCTGTCTCTTGCCAGTTAAGAGATGGATAGTGTTTCCCTACCACCCTGAAGTAATAATCTGTTTTAGAGTCAGATGAATGCATTTTGTAAACAGGGCTATTTGGTTTTTGAGTAGGTTTTCTCTGACTTCTGTCTTGAGATTAACATTTGTCCTTCTCTCGTATCTCTCAGGGTCCTGATTCTTCATCTGAAACGATACAGCTTCAATGTAGCATTGTCTCTCAATCATAAAGTCGGGCAGCAGGTGGTTATTCCAAGATACTTAACCCTGCTTTCACACTGTACGGAAAGCACTAGGCTGCCACTGACGCTGGGATGGAGCGTCCATTCTGCAATGTAAGTGTACAACTTGTGATTGATCCATGCTGTCTTAAGCACATATGCCACAAGGCAGGCAGTTGTCAGATCTCCTCCAGAAGATGTCTGGGCAAGGGAACATTAAAATTATGCGGCTTCAGATGTGCAGTGCTAGTTTGTAATGATGCCATCATAAGAACATTTAAGGAAAGGAAGCATGATAGAAGCAGCAGGAAGAGTTGGTGGGGCATTATCTAGGGAATATTTGGTACGATAATACTCTTCACTGTTCTTGAAAATAACTTTCTATCCTTTTTAAGACAGCTTCTGTTAGTAATTTCTAGAATTTATGCCTCTCGGTCCAAAATAATCTAGATTACCTTTCTCTTCACAGCACACTTAACTCTGCTTAGCAGACATAACATCCTACCTTTTTCTGCTAATTTCCACTGTGCTATCATTCATTTTTCATTGTCTTTCCTGTGCCACTGTAGTATCTGAGCACTTCACATGCTGAAAATACACTCTCCTTTTCCCTGTGACAGTTATTTCTGTACAGCTGCTTGCCCTGTGACATGGAGATTAAATGTTGTCACAAGTGGCAAGTGGAAGTCTGTGGCAGAATAAGGAACAAGAAACCCTCAGGTCTCTTGTGGTCCGTGCCTAGTGACATAAACACGGTAGCCGTCGTGAGTTAGGACACATCTGGTATATATGTTCAGCAGTGTTCTTGTGCTGAACGTTTAGTGGCATTTGAGATTTATGTGAATGTTTCCCAAGAGTTTGCTTTAACAATAGAAATCTTAAGCAAAACAAATAGCTTAAGCTAACCAGAGCAGAAATACTTGAAAATATGTTTGAAATAGCTTTCCAATGGCTTTTTTTAGTCATTGAAACCATTCTGATTGACCAAAGAGTGGAAGGGTAACTTAGGCTGGAGAGAAGCAGCCCTGGTTTGAGGTGGAAGATTAGAAAAGATTTCTGCGTTGGCAGCCATCTGGTGGATAGATGTGTAGTGATAGTGATGGACTTTGAGGAGCTCCTGAAAGGATTAAATGGAGCAGGAAGTTTGTTTAGAAGAATCTAGGTAAGGGAGGAGAAATGGAGATGTGGGACATGCCAGGAAACCGGCTGATCCAGACAGCAGCAGGAGACTGTGGTTTGGGAGCAGGAACTCAAGTGTTGGTGGGAATAAAAAAATAAAGGAATGAGTTGTCTTGACATGGGAGCCCAAAGCCTTTAATTTGTGAGCTTGTCCCTAAGGGTGCATCACTAAGAAGTGAATCAAGTTTAAAGGATTACATATGATTTTGAACAACTGTTGTATATTTATAACAGGATGGAGTTATTACTCTAAATCTCAGCAATTAGCAAGTACATAATGGTATTCTACTTGTTTCTTTGGTCGTGGATTTGCATGCATAGCAGACAAGTAAACACTTATTTTTTGAAGACTGTAACTGCTGCAATGAATACTTTGCTTTTTTAATAGTTCCCGTCCATTGAAAGCCTCCCAAATGGTGAATTCCTGTACTATAAGCACTTCCACACCTTGTAGGTGAGTTATAGCTCTGAAATGCCCATGGCCTGGGGTTTCATGGGATAATTTTTAAGGCATTTTAAAATTTTCTAATTCTTCTTTAATCTTTACACTTTTTCTATTTGTTTTCTTTTCTTCCTATTTTTTCTGTTGTAGTAAATTATTTCAGCTACTGACTTTTTTCATAGCTGAGTTTTATTGGTGTTACATGTTAGCTGAAATTAATATCAATGGTACAATTTGCCTAGTTGACATGAACAACTTAGCATTTCTTTTGAGAACCTTTGGGGACTTGTAAGTAAGCAAAGATGATTTTTTTTCAGACAGAAGGCTGAGCATCAGAATGAGAACTGGATTTAGTTTGTACAGATGATTTGTCAGTGCCAGATATCTTGAACTAGCTTGCATTTGTAGTTGCAGGTCACATATATAGGAAGCAAAATGGTTTCTAATTCTGCAGTCAAGCTCTTTTCTCTATTCTGGCTCTATGGAGCCCCAATGTGTGTTTTGGCAACAGGTCGTTAGTTCCTTAAGTTTATTTGCAAAGATGAGAGGGCATTGTTTTTATAGGCCAGTTTTTGATATAGCGAAAAATGTGGTATCACACTGGATAGTTTTGCATTGTGGAATACTTAAAGACGAGATTTCCTAATTGAGCAGAAATCGCAACTTCCCCAGACTCCCTTGTCTTCTGTTCTAAAGAAGCACAAATTTATCTTAATGAAAGAGCAAACAGGGGGAAAACTGAAAAACTTGTGCAGATTTGCGCTTTTTGTGTCCTAGTAATGATGTGGGAAGTCCTGTGTCCAGCTTACTAAACTTCGGAAGTCAAATGGTTTGTGCCGAGTTCTACATGTCACTGTGGACTCGACTCAAATGAGTACTGTCTGGGATTGCTAGGTAATAAAGTGCAGAATCCTTGGCCTCAGAAGCAACAGCCACACACTTAGTAACTTTTAATGTTGTAAGTTGCTATTGCAGGCTTGAAGTGGGTATGTCAGTTAACCTAGTAAAATATACCTTTTCTGAAAACCCTACCTGCTATGTTAATAAATTGTCATTGTCAATCATTGCAGTTTGTTCCCCAAATTGTACTGTACAGTGTGAAAGTTGGTGTAACACATCTTTAATGGTTACTTCAAAACAGGTTTGTACAATGCTACAGTGCTATAAAGTTTTATAGCCATGTTTTTAATTTACAGAAAATACACTTTCAAGTCAAAGAGCTCTGCAGCACTCTATGTAGATTCTGACAGTGATGATGAGCCGTTGAAACGCTCTGTTGCCCATAGCCAAAGGTTGTGTAACATACAGAGTAGAGATCAGCAACAACTGCAAGAAGAGCCAGAAAAGGTAAGGGAAAAAACCACAAACTTTCATATATGTAGATCCTATATGTGCTCATGTCTGGCCTATGCTTTTCTTAGCATAGACTGTGAGTAAAATTGATGTAAGGTAAGTTTTTTCTCCTAATTAGCACTGCAGTGCTGGAAGGGAGTGCTTTGCTAATTGACCTCTGTGTACAGTTGTCTTGGGTTCCCACTGGGAACAGAGGTAATTGTGTTGCAACTGCACTTGAGTTTTCAGGTTATGTATGCCAGCTGCTTAGCAGTTTTGTCAGTCCTTTGGGTAACTTTCACTAATAATGTTTCCAGGCTGAAATATAATGGGCTGTCAATAATAAAATTATGCAGTAAAGCCCTTGATTAAATTAGATCCAGTACAAGATGGGCTAAGCAAAATATTCAATTGAGATAACTTCTTGCAGATCCACTCTGTGTCCCCTTTCAAGTGTGGCTTTTTAAATGCTTTTAGAAACTGAAGCTATCCGTCTTTGGGGGTGGACACGTAGAAGTGTGTGGAGATCAAGTTCATTGGTGTAAAGGCGCAGTTAACTTCAAATTGCCTTTGAGCTCTTCATTGTGACTAGTATTAATGTTGCCGAGATATTTTTTGCCTCTGTCAGGGCAGTGTATTAGCAGGTAGGTGAGTTGTGTGGGAAGGAATGATGACCCAGAAGGGAAAACAAGAAGCTTAGAGGATTATCTTGCAGTACCACTTTCTTCTATTAAGAGTGTTGCAGGCCTAGTGCTTAGGACAAGTGTCCTGCATCTCTGCTTCTCTGAAGTTTTTGACATTGTTCATGGGATTATTTTAATCAAGCAGAGACTTGTGGTCTTGATTATGGCATTAAAGGACGGGCGTAAAGCTGGCTGAATAGCAATAGGTAACAAGAGGAAGATATCTACAGTTTCTGATCTCATGGGAAGATCAACCAAGGGAGGATCCTGATCCACTCAGTATTTAATAAATGATAAAATAGATAATAAGTATTAAATTTTCAGAAGACCCAGAGCTGGGAAGGGCTGCCGGTATGATAAAGCTCAGAACTACAGTTAAGAATGATCTTGACAAGTCTGAGAAATTGCATAAAAATAGGAGGGGTTGTTCAGTAGGAACAGGCTAAAGGTGCTAATCTTAGCAGGACTAATTGACTATAAATGCAGGATGGGAGCAGCTGGGAAAGCAGTGGGCCCTCAGAAAGGGCGTGAAAGGTGACAGTTGGTCACAAGGTCAGGCTGGTTGAAAACAGAAGTGTATAGACAGAGGCATAGCCTGCAGGTGGTGTGAAGTAACCCTCCTTTTTTCCTCAGCATTGTGCTTTAGCTGGAGTTCTGTATTCAGCTTTGGGCTCCGGACTGAAAAGAGTTATAGATTAATTGGAGAGGGACCAGAGGAGAGGAACATGAATGGTTGGAGGTCTAGAAAGGAAGATTCTGGGGGAGAGAGCAGGCAAGTGAACTTGGGTCTTTAGTTTAAGGAGAAACCTAAGCCGGGCTTGTGTCTTTAAGGAAGGGAAAGAAATTAATAGAAACACTTGAGCTGTTATCCATGCCCGTGGTGAATAGAACAAGAAGTAATAGACTAAATTGCAGACAGTCATTTTTAGATTAAATATTAGGGAAAACTTCCTGATGCTAAGGATGTGTAGGGATGAAATGGATTGCTTTGGGAGAAAGCAGAAAACCCTTTGCTGAAGGTCTCAGGAACAGGGTAGGCAACGGCCATCCTGCATGGCACATCTATAGCTGGCTGTGGGTGAGAGAAGTAAACTGGCTTGTCTTTGAAGTCTCTCTTACATACAGAAAAATTATTCCAAACTGTCCTAAATGATTCTTCCTTGAGTTTTGTTTGTGAGGAAGTGTAGGTAGTCTCTATCGCACAAGCCCTGTGAGTGCAGAAATTGTGGGAATAAAGCTTATTAATTTGAATAGCAAATTAATTATAGGCTTTCCAGCGTGCTGTGGGAAAGAGACAGTGGTGGTGATGATTTCACATAAGTGACTTTATTCTTTGTGGCTGTGCACGTTGGCCACTCCTCAACCACAGGCCTGACCAGCCATCTGTTATCATTAACCAGATTCTCTGTCCTTCTCAGTGTTGTCCTGGAAGGACCTGGTCTTGTCCTTGGAAGTAGCGTTACTGCTGCTGCACCATTTCCCTTGGTATGCCTCTCATAGCAGCTGTGGATGGGGTTGCATTAGGGGTGCAGCCGGTATATCCCCTGCAGGGCACTGCTTGCAAAGCAGTCCTGCCGTGTGGGAGAACAGCTGGAACAGCGGGTGTGTACGACATTGGGTTGTAGGGGCAAATAGCAGTTATCCAGCTAAAGTAGGCAGAACTGCAATTTCTGTGATTTCTGCCTCTGCAGATGAAGTAGTATTTGAAGTACTTTTTAAAAATACTTATTTAAAGCAGCCTGTCTTAAAGGCTAAGCTACTTAAAATCTATGCAAATAATTTCTAATAGAAAAGTTGTATTCAAATAATGCAGAGATGCTGCCAAGTCTTCAAAGTCCAGGCACTGAATTAGTGGTAGTTGTTGGCAAAGTGTCTGGAACTAGGGTTTGCTGAAGAGCTAAACCAGTTTTGACGTTAGTAGCCTACAGGTGCAGAGAGAGAAATCAGAAAGCTTAAAAAGCAGGTACTCTGCTTTCTTTATTCAGTGCATGAATAGATGTGAGGAGAGAGGTTTAAATTTGTCAGTTCTAATTCTTGGAGGGCATAATGTCTAGAACAAGCAATTCAGTTGGATAATTCATTTGCTAATCTTGTTTGATAAGACAGTTTTAATACAAAATGTTTGCTATATAAAACTGGTCTTGCTCGTCAAAAGCTTGCTGTATTTATGTAAAAAGCAGCAGTAAAAACGTATTTTTGTTCATTTTAATGAAGTTCTGAGATCCATCCAAATGCAGTTTGGAATAAGACCTGGATAAGTACATTCTGATAGAAACTACTTTTCCCCATTTTTAATGTAATGTAGGAAAAAAAAAATCTAAGCATATGGTAAGTAGTGTAATTGTGTAAATATGTATACATGGAGGTTAACCTCCTGATTAACAGTTAATATGAAAATGATTGAAATTACTATATTAGTTACAAATCAATATGATGTAGGAGTTGATGAGCATCAGTTTTAGGAAAATAACTAGAAAAGGAAAAATTCAGATTAAGACTAAAGTGTTTTTCCTTTCTTCCAGTTTAAAGTCATTCTGTTCTCCTTAGGAAAGAATAATTCCCCCCTTTCCCTGGTTAACTGTTTTCTTACTTGGTTTGCAGAGTCCTGCCCCCCGCCAAGATTTCGTATGGCAAGTCTGCAGCACCAAACCTAATTTTAATTGCTCTTCATACCAGCCTGATTTCAGTTCCTATTCTTCCATCCCTGTGTTCAAGTTCAATTACTCTCATGTTGCTGCTTCAGCCTTTGTTAACAAACTTGCAATTTCGCTACTTGTGCCTCAGCACTGACTTGGCAGAGGCTTGAGGATTCATCAGAACCTAAAGGTGAAACACATGTGTTGAAGGAAAGGAAGGAGAAGGGAAGAGTTATCTTGTGTATGTTAATCTAGAGGGCCTGTAAAAACTGGTTTTAGTTTATATTTAAATATTATTCCGTGGAGTGAATGTAACTACAAAGGTTGTCTCTCCATTGAGTCTTGTATAACTATCTGTTTAATGTTGGCAGAGCCAAGCTCCCACTCCCTGGGGTTAATAAAATAAAATAAAAAAATCTCCAGATAAATGTAAAGCTGATGTTATGTATGTGTTTATTCAAGCACTTAATCATAACTCCATTCATCTCTAGGGTTCAAAAAGAAGTAAAATGGAGGGTGATAAACCTGAGCTGGGTAATGCTGGTTTTGATGGGATGAGCGAAGATGAGCTGCTAGCAGCTGTCTTAGAGATTAGCAAACGGGAAGCTTCTGTGTCTCTGAGCCATGATGAAGATAAGCCCACAAGCAGCCCAGACACTGGTTTTGGAGACGACGAAATTCAGGAATTGCCAGAAAACCTGGAATCTATGGAGATGGAGAAACCCAAAGCAGCATTAGACTCAGGTAAGGCGAAGTAACCATCTTAATTGGACTATAGCAAGCTAAAACAGGTTACTGATAGCGGCAGGTTAGTAATGTATGGTGGCAGAATCTGGATGGAAGTGCACTGCTGAAACTGCCTGACTTCCTCAGAGTTTTCTTACAGTTTCCCTGTGTATAAAGCATTTAATTCATTGAACTGTGAAAATGTATTTTCTTGTATGTCTGTCACCTATCTGATAAAAGGTAAGGTCATCTTCAAAGTTAATTTCCATTTTTTTCTCTCATGATTAACACATGCTTCTGCTGGTTCCTGTACCAGACAATTCAATTTACTAAGATTTGACAGTGTCTGGAACTTAATCTTCCATAATCAGAAAGTATTTTCATTTCTGTAGCTGTTGCAGCCTGGGCAGCACGGTAGCAGCGTTTGCATTGCTGGTGTGCAAGAGTGATGTCTGGGGTGCATAAGACTAGAATACTTTCATAAATGCAGTTATTCTGTCACTAGTTACTAATGAATTTAGCTCTATCAATGTAATTTTTTCTAATACTTTTTTGTGTTAGAGTAGACCTTTGAGCATAAGAGACCCAGCATGTAAATTATGGCCTCTGACCCAGAAACACAGTTAAGTACAAGAAGGAGCCTATTTGATCTCAGTGTGGGGAAATCGAGTGTCTTTCTTTAGTTGGCTGAAGGAAATTTAAGTGTTTATCATTTGTTGTGTGCTATATGCTTTCAGTCAGATTTTTAATTCCACTAGCATGGAAAAACAGGCCAACAATATGCTCTTTATTCTCCTCTAAGAGCCAGGAGGTTAAATATTAACAACAAAAAACCTCACTCTATTACCAAAAATCATACTTGTTTCAATGGACAACTCTTAACAGCTTTCATGTTGGAAGGCAGCGTATAAAAAAAACGAAGTTTGTGGTCAGCCTTGTTTGTGCCCTCCTTTATATACACTAACGTTGCTTATGGTTGTGTGAAAGAGAGTTGTGAGAGTGTGGCCACATAAATGTATCTCTCTCCAGGTTTTCTTTGGAAAGTATAATTTGAAGGCTCTATTGTGACGTTTAAGCAAAAAGTATGTGTTTAATAAAAGTTTCTGTATTTTCTGATTAAGAATGCAGTTAAACACTCAACATTGCATTCAGCTTTCTGTATTTGACTGTGTATGACCAAAAACCACAAGTACTGCTCAAAGCATACAGTTTGGCGTTCAGATGAGATATGTGTGTATGTTGAGTTACCAGTTATGGCAGCTGAATGTAACACACCAATTCACAACCCTATGTTCTATTTAAAGGAAACTTAATTGCAAAGGATGCTTTGCTATATCAGACAAGATGATTCTAAACATGACGGATTTAACTTGGTCCATTTCTAGCAACGATTTTTTTTTTATAAACACTGAATAACTTGCTTTCAAAAAAGGCTAATTTAGATACGACAGATGATGTCTTTTCTGCCACATGATCCTCAAATAACGGTTGTGTGAGTTGAGTGAGTATTTCTACTTACATTAGAAGTTTTCGAAGGTCATATAATAAATTCTGGTTTTGTTTTTCATCTTAAGAGGATTAGACTGATGGATCATAGTTCTGGTGGTTTTGTGTTTAAGAGGTCACAGTTACTGAGACTGCCTTGTATAATCCTTGCTAATAACTAATGAGTAGATGTTGAAGTCTGCGTAGGGCAAAACTATGAAGTTTCACATGTTGCCGCATGGTAGCTGTTGGAGCAGGTCCTGACTCTTTCTCAGCTGCAAGCAAATGGGAGAATCAAAATGTCCTGCAACTGCAGGAGATGTACGCAATGGGTGAATGAATGTTCATTCCAGAAGCTTTGTAAAATACTTCTGCCGTAGTGTTCACTTTAAAGGTGAACTGAAAAGTTATAATCTTCTTGCACTTTTAAAGCTGTAGATAGTGTTCACAAGATTGAGGCTCTTGCCTGAAGGAAAAAGTTGATAAATTTAAACAGTGCTTGAGATTTGTGCTTCCCTCCGTCTTACATATGATTTGGCTTTAATTGTGGCTTCGTCTGTAGTACTCCGAGGTATAATATACAATGCAAATTTTTATAATCCATGGTTCCTTCTAGAGAAATTCAAGTGAGCTTCATGGCTGCAGAAACCTAGTGGTGTGTGACATCTTAATTTAGCTAAAGTTGCTGTTTCTGGGTGAACATAAAAGGCTAAGAAGAGAACAGGTTCAGGGATTAATCAAATGGGTCATCTTACACCTGTTAAAATAAGTATAAGACTGCACTTTGGAGCTTTTTCCATTTGACTCGTGTGGTTTTTTTAGGGCTGGTGAGCTCTCCCTGTCAATAGATGTCACTGTGCTGCAAGGATTGTGGTGATTTAAAGAGGATTTAGCTGGTAACAAACAGAAGACCCAGGAAAGCATAACTGTACTTTCTGATTCTTCAGGTCCTGCCAATTTCACCGAAATAACTAAAGATTTTG
Organism: Fulmarus glacialis; assembly: GCF_000690835.1. Classification (NCBI taxonomy): domain Eukaryota; kingdom Metazoa; phylum Chordata; class Aves; order Procellariiformes; family Procellariidae; genus Fulmarus; species Fulmarus glacialis. The sequence goes on along the minus strand of NW_009213217.1, from coordinate 2,274 downwards.
ATGAGAATAAGGAAAACAAAACTCCGGAAGGCTCCCAGGGGGAGGTTGACTGGCTGCAGCAGTACGATATGGAGAGAGAGAGGGAAGAACAAGAACTTCAGCAGGCACTGGCTCAAAGCCTTCAAGAGCAAGTAAGAAATAAAGTTTGCTTCCTTGAGTTATCTTCCCCAACGTTGGAAACCTGATGGCTAAAGGAAAAGCCTGTGTTCAGGCAGTAACTGCAAAGGGATTCTGCTGCTTTTTTGAGACAACCAGATGAAAAAAAGGTTTGGATTTCTTCTAGCTCCAGTGTCAGTAGAGTGATGGCACTGGATACATGTGGGCAGGTTTTGTATGTGCTTTGGAAACCATATATCACATCACAGACCTGCAGATTTCTCAAAGCTTTCTGTGCACATTTATACACTGGCTTGTAACATTATATAAAAATGAAGATAAATTGAACTGAACTCTTACTATCTGTCACTGAGAACCAAGCCCACCTTTAACTTCCCTGGCAGTTGCTTCCTGCAGCGTGTCGTGTTGAGACTCAAAGTGAAAGAGGCAAGTTTCAAAGCAAAGGCTAAGAACAGCCGTGCCAGGTCAGGTTAAAGATCCGTCTATCCCAGTGCCTTGTTTCTGGTACTACCAAGTAGGGGATGCTTAGTGAAGAATAAAGGAACTGAGCACTTATGTGATCCTTCCCTGTTAGTAAAATGGAAAAAGGATCCCAAATAATTTAGTCTAAAACAAGTCCTTTAAATTAGACTTGGAAAGAATTGGGATCTTGGGTTGTGTGCTAACCATCTGTATTCCACTTGAATTTCAAGACCTGTAACTGATTTCCACAAGTTTAACCGAGCCGCTGAGAGTGAAGCAAGCGCTTAGCCAGGTCTTTCTTTAAATAGGTGCCCTTGTCTGCTCTCTATTAATACTAAAGCTGTCATGGTTTTCCTTATGAGATCTGATGTTTCCATGGCTCTTGGATTATTTCTCTCCCATTACTCATTATGAGGTGCTGGTTGGCATGTTCCATGCCAGATGTAGCTTTGATTCAGTGATGCTGAGTAGTTTAACAAAGATTCCCAAATGCTTTAGAAATAGTGAGATAAAAGGCCTCATGCTAATAATGTAAAACTGCCCTTTGAGTGTTGTTCTGCTACAGTTCTGAAGCGAAAATCTGCTATTCTAATGATTCAGGCATGGAAATGCAGTAGCTGTGGTTATCTTGATTTGAAATACGTAGTTAGGGTTCTGCGTTCAGGTGCACTGAAAGCATTCAAACTCTGAATTAAGAAGCCAGCTCGTTAAATATTATTGACTGGCTTGCTGTAGCTCTGTGCTTTCAAGAGTGGTGGGAGGAACAGGGGCATGATATTATCCAAAGATTAGAAGGGTTTGTTGACTTGAGGTTTCTTTGCTCCTTGAATGGTAATATTTTTAATACCTGGTTGTTCAGTGGTGTCTTTTTTTGCATCCTGCCTTTGTGAATTACACCTGTTACGTAGAACCACTGGCTCTACTTTCAAATGACTTAAAAATAATAAAATCTGTCAGGATTTTAACAACTATGTCCTCAGCTGGCTTTGGGCAGAAGTAGTCTAAATTTTGCCAAAGTGTAAGGAGCTTTGTGTGTAAGTGACAGCTTTCCTTAGCGAAGGGTTGCAAATTCATTCAGATGCTTTTCAAATTAATGATCCAGAGAAAGCGTTCGGTGTTAAGAGAGACTTGCTCTGCTGCATACCAAACTTCAGGAGCTTTGACGAGCGTTAATGAAGGTTTGTCCCAGGTTCTGTTGCACGGGAACATTGGACTCGCGCTGGTTGCAAACATTCCTTCACACAGAACCTTTAATTTACAATGTCAGGTTTGTTGTAGAAACCAGAGCAGCACAGTTTCAATAGAAAAAGAGCACCACAAGAATTTTAAACAGTGAAGTGTCTCAGTGAGCTAAGTTCTGTTCTCTTCCCATCAGGAGGCGCGAGAACAAAAAGAGGATGATGACCTTAAACGAGCCACGGAATTAAGTCTACAAGGTGAAACTTATTTAACTTCTTCCAGGATGTTGCTTTTGAGGGAAAATAGATCTGTATGTATGAGTGCAGCTCCTGAGTGTCTGTAAGACAGCTGGGATTTCACGCTCTTTTGGTGTGCGCTTTGTTGTGTTTGGCTTCGCTCAGGTCAGCTTTTCTTGCTCTTGGTTGTGAAAGCAAATGCCAGGAAAAACTTAATGTGAAAACCAACTTATTTCATTCTCTTGACTTTTTAATGAGAGAGAGAGAGAGAGAGAGAGAG
>NW_009213216.1:0-770 GCF_000690835.1 Fulmarus glacialis | reverse complement strand
TTTATATATTTGTATACATATATTTATATATATGTAAAGATTATGAAAGAAAGTAATGCACTATTGACTAAGCAGAATAAATCCCTGAAAGCTGAAATTTCTGGCAACAGGCACCTGGTTTATATGCTTACTTTGGGAGGGAGGTGGAGCAACTTGGGGGTTGATATTGATATCATTATGTATATTACTTACTAAAAATTTGGAAAAATTCTCTTTTCTCAGACAAAAAGAAGTCATATTAGGATTTATTCTGTCTAAGCCCAGAAGGTCTCTGCTGTACTTCATGCTGAACAAAAGCTTTATGACAGCACTAGTAAACCCTAGCCAATATACCTTGCCAATGTTGTAAGGCTGTATTGCAAGGATTTCTCTTAAGTTTCTAGAAAATGCTAAAAAAAAAAAAAAAAAAAAGACAGCAATACTCTTAGCCTCGTTATGTTATTCCACATCTTCATAATTTTTATCCTCACAAAATGAACTGTTACTTGAATATGCATACCTGCAGCAAAAAGCAATTATGTTCTTTCCACATTGAATATCATTTTAGATCACATGCAATATTTCACTGATGGTGTTTGTAGAGTGTTGATTTCTTAACTCTCACAGCTACTATAGCAAATTCTTAAAAATACTTGATTAAGCTACTCCAACAATTTATTAAATTATGCTAAACATATTTATCACCAATGCATAATTACTGTCATTCACAGTATACAAGGTGTGATTATGAAAGTCACTTTGTAAAAACAGCAAATTAGCATTATTTATAT
>NW_009213215.1:0-9480 GCF_000690835.1 Fulmarus glacialis | reverse complement strand
GGGTGGGGGGAGAGGAGTGGGGGGCAGGGAGGAAAAGAGAGAGAGAAAACACATAGCATTGTGTTTTCCAGCACAGCTGTGGTCAGGATCCAGCATGTAGGAATATTCCTATTTAGTCAACCCTTTTGCCCAGGAGAGAAAAGAACTGGTTGATTGAATAGTAAATGAACACTATTTTTGCTAGCAACAGAGTTCAGCTTATCAACTCTTCATCAGAAAGAAGAGTAAGACTATATAAGGATCTGCTATAGGTGTGTGGACATACTTGGGAAGGGCCGGGGGAACAGGTACAATCCCCTTAGCAGGGTAAGCAGCAGCTGCTGGTTGAGTCCTGCTGCTGCTCCTGTGGGAGCTACAAATGGTATATGTAATCCTGAAAATCAGCAAACATCAAATACAAAGGTGTGCATATTTTAATTCCCAACCTCTGAGTGAACCTGTTAAACTGAAGATGGAGTCTGTGATCCTGTAGCCACCTGTTCTTCCATCCAGAATCTCTGGAACCTTTCCTCCTTCATTGCAAAACATGAATGAAAGCATATTTCGTTTGCTTAACAAAGGATATTTGAGCAAGCAGTTAAATTAGATTAAATTAGTTTTCTGTAAGGGAAAAGCAAATCTTGAATGCTTCAGGATGTATTGCTTAGTTTGCCAGAAAATTAACACCCCTCTTTAACAGTTCTGTATACTAAAATCTTGAGCTGTACTTTTCACATCACTTGCCTTAATGCCCACAGAAATTACTTTTACTACCTAACTCATTATTTTATGCTGAGAAGCAGTTCTTCCAGTAAATAGAAACAACAGCTACATAATAACACAACACAGCCTTGTGACAGGTTGGATATTTTCTCATTGCTTTCTTGTAACCCTGTTTGGATCTCAGAGTTTTCGCAGTGGCAGATGGCAGAGAAGAATAACACAGCTATGTGGTGCTAGTTAGCACACGCACAGTTACATGCTTCACTAGGAGCTCTCTCATCCTTGTGATTCAGGGTTTCTTGTCATTGATTAACGAAACAGGATTTTAGCAGGGCCAATATCCAACAGGCTGTGTGGTCATCCTCAGTGGGAAGAAACCATGAATTGTGGCATTTCATTTCAGAAAACACATCCTGCGGAACAGCCCTCTCCTGTACATTGGGGGATGGACTCAATGATCAGACTCGCTCCTTCCTAGTACTATTACTGTAGGATGTGCACAAAGAAAAATCCCCCTCAGGAGCAATCCCTTTTGCCAGCAAAAGCACCAAAGTATAATTAGACATCGTTGAAATATGCAGAAACAAGAAGGCAGAGGTAGGGAACTGACCCTTCCTATTTATTCTAACGCCCCAAATTGAAATGGTAGGATTTTCACAGTTCCTTGAATAAAATAAACAAATTATGTGCAGCACACATCATGAACGTAGGTGTTTGCAGGGTTATTTTAACTGCTTATAAATTGCTTGGTTTTAAAATATTTCAGAAAAACAATTTAAAAACCTGTAAAACTACCATTACAGTATACTCTAACTGCAATCTACTATAAGGTCATTATGGCAAAAAACTGTAAAAGGTGAAAACTCAAATTAAGTGATTTGAAAAATAACTTTTTTGGTAATGGTCCTATAAGAACTTTTGAGGGTTTTACTGAAGCCTGATACAAACTTGCTCAACAATAATGATGCTGCAGGAGTGTGTGCATTTCCCTTGTACTCTGTGTGACACTTTCCATTGAGACGAAAGAAAAGAATACAAAGGCAAAAAATGATTCTATAGAAAATGATCATAGAAAAACTGGGTATGTATATACATCCCACCATAGCCTGTGCTAAATATCAATGGAAACTTACTGCCAAAGTTACAATAAAACAGCAATGTTAAAGCAACATCATTATACTACTAAGTATCTCCATGTACTAGATCACCTACTGCTGGTAATACCTGAGAGCAAGGATTCTCTGCAACTTCTTAACTGAATGGCCCACATCTCAACATTCTCAGTTATTTTGCCTCTCTTTAGCTCCCTGAGCTTTCCAAAATCTGCAAAGCATTTGTAATTTATGTGCTGGGTGAATGGGCCATGGCTTCGGTGAGGGAGAAGGGGATCAAGAAATATGTCTCGTTTAAGCATGAATGGTTCACGCTGAAGCCAAGAAGCTGAGGCAAAGGCAACCCTTTAACAACATCTCTATCAAAATTTGTCACTTTGATGTTGGAATGTGCAAATCTTGGGATTAGCAGCAGTATGAATTTTTGTTTTAAAAGACTGCAAGTCAACTGTCTGAGATTTAACTTGGTCCCTGAATATATAAAGTTTTTTGAGGACTTCTCTTCCCTCCAGGCATGGCTGTAGGATGCACATGATGCCTGGTCTGAAGTGCGCTGCTAATGACAAGTGGGTAGTTTTGAGTTTTTATGCATCAGTATTTGTTGTAATCAACTGAGGTGTCCAGTGTATGGTACTGAATATACTAATGATGATCCTGGGTATCCCGGAACAGGTGACACTGAGGCTTTCTTAGACTACTTCTCCCTATAAGAAACTAAGCTCTTAGCTCTGATTAGCGGGACTAAACCAGCAGTCCAAAGCCAGAACCAAGGAGGTTGTGGGACAGTTCACTGGGTATAGATGAGTGTACTGTAGCAAGGAACTTACATTTTGCTTTTATGTGGTATACTCACATGAGTAGCAGACTAGTGCAGATTAATTTGCCTTATAACTGTTAGTTAAGACACACATACTGTATTATACAGCCTTCACTAGAAGACATACAAGTTATAGATTAAGGTATAAGTAAGGTATAAATAAAAAGGTATTAAAAAAAAGATATATAAGCTACAAATTTGCAAGTGGTATAGGCTAATACCAGATTACTATGTTCCAGACAGGAATTTAAGGAAATGCTATTTTCAATAAATTCTGATCTCATAAATGCACACAAGATCTTTGCATATGGAATGAGGATGTACATCAAGTGGACCATTTGGCAGGTATATGCTCTCCTTTGAAGAAAAGCTTTCATCAAACAAAGCAGGGAAGGATGGGTCATGTGTGCCTCATAATTATCAATTTGATACAACTGAATACACTTTCAAAAGAGAACAATAACAAACAACATTCCCAAGGCATTCCAGCCACTGCAGAGTAAGTGTCATGTCATCACTGAGAGCTACTTTCCTTATATCACTTGTCATATTTGCAGATTAGTATCTGGAAATAGAACTAAGTCCTCCATAAATTTTGTTATAAATTCTGATATTTAGCACGTGTATTAGGATGGAAAATAATTTGCTGACAGGTCTTCCAAGCCCTGCATGCTCAGGTTCACACTTCCGAAAAACTTTCATGTTTCAGTTTAACTACTTTTATACACTCATGTAAGTTTTTATGCATCTATTCCTTACAGATCTGGGAGATTTATTTATTTAAAGTCTAACAACTAAGCAAAATGACTGCAGTAATTTTGTCTAGCTTCTTGGCTGACCACCAGATTAGTTCCAACTCTGCAAAATTCAAAGTAGTAATGGTTTAACATCTTTTTTTAAACAGTCATTGGGTAATTTCTTGCCTAAAATTGTTGAGCCTGTATGGATAGCAGCTTCAAATTCATAAATTTATCGCACAAACTTGTGTGTCTTCTGAAATAATTGATTCACTTTTTCATCCATTTCCTAGGCAGTCGCTCAAATCATTACTATTGACACTGCTTAGTTAGCATATCTTTTTCCAAGCAACTTTTTTTTTTTTTTTTTTTTTCACTCAGTCTTAAAATAACCTAGGTTATTTTAACTTGAGGTTATCTTTTCCAAAGCACAGTTGTCATTTACGAGCACAAATAAATGCCGCTCCATCTGCCAATGACAAAAAGTTTCAATTTATCCTAAATTCTCAACCTGTAGCACGATTTCTATGCTTTAAGGTACAGATCAGAGACATCGACTAAAATTGAGCTGGAAAATTTTAATAGGCTTTGCAGCAGTCATTACAGACTGATTCAAATCAAGTACAAAAAACCCCTTCCCCTCCTATTTCAGATTTTCCCAACCACATGAGGCAAGAACTGCTTTGCCCTGAAGATGGCTCCACCTACTACATGGTAATCAGAAGTTTTGATCGAACTCCTTGTATACCCCAGACCACTCATGCAAAAATATGACAATGTAGGCTTTTATATACAGTAGTCTAAGCTTGCCTTAATATAACTTAGCTAAATATACAATTTACGTACACTATTTCTCCACACATTTACATAGACCAAGACTTTGAAGCAGGAAAAGTATAAAATAAACCACAGCAGGCTGTCTTCTGCCTTAAGACACTGCATCAAATTATCAGCACAACACATCTTAAAGCCATCTCCTATAACAACACATTTTTTCTTAGGCACACGCTTGGTCATCTACGAAAGATTTTATTAGCTACTTCAAGATATTGCAATATTTCTTTCTGTATCTAAGTTACCAATACTTTTTTTTAAATTCTGTTGATGTTTCATTTACATTATATTGAAAAAATTCAGATACATTTCAAAACATACCGTGAAAGAAGAGACACTTCAATTCATATTTGATTGCTTGAAGCAAACAATGAAGGAGTTGCTTTCAAAACAAACTGAAACCTCTGAATAAGGAGACTGTTCTTTTGCAGACTGCCACTAAAACAAAGTTTTCATGGGTATAACAGCTTGTGGAGGTCATAAAGGTAAACGTTACTTTAACGACTACTTTAAACAACAACTAAAAGCATGTAAAATTGTGACTTCATTTTAATGTTCACCAGTAAGTGTAGAAAAAAAAAAATACTAAGTGATTTTTATTATAATACTTGATTCATTTCTACTTCTGGTAAACTGAAATATCTTTGCAATTACAGAATTATACAGCAGTCCTTACTTAAAGATTATTTCTACAGAACATGATATGATTCCCTTAGCATAATCTTCTTGGCGTAGTATCACCTATACATAGCATTTTTCTTGAATAGAAAGATAGATATATCTGAAAGAAATAAATCCTTTCCATATTACACTGCACCAAGCTCCTAATTCTTTATGGGATTACAATGCCCAAGTACTCCACTGCCTACATTTCACATAGTACTCCACTAATTATACTAGTCATTTTCTCTTGTATCATTAATATTTCCAGAAATTACAAACTTAGAAAAAGATAAAAATGCTATGTATCTATGAATATCACTGTTTTGATATTCCCAAGAATCATTATTTTTGCTAAATATTTGCTTAACCTACTGCAAAATTTTCAGTAAGCAACACTACCAAAAATAAGAAAAATCTGAGAGAAAGAACAGCCTTTTTAAGGCAAAAATCAGTTTGTGGGTGACAATTTCACCCATATCAGAATTCCACTAAAAAATTAATACACAATCTTATTGAAAATATTGAAAGTTTCGTGCTGGCAGTTCAGAGTGTTACTGAGCATAGTGGTGTAAATTCCTTGTCATTTCAAATGTAACAACTACACAAAGAAAGTCATGTTTATTAATTATAATCAAGAATTGTAAGGAAATCGGAAATTATAGCAAGAAAATAAATACTTTAGATGGTAATTAACACTGAACAGGTGATGAGAACTTCTGTTGCTTTGTTTTTAAATAGAAGAAAATATTAAATCTTATTTTAAACAGCTGCATTAAAATGGCAATATTTGACAGCACCATAAAAGATACCACGCTTTTCTTAAGTATCTATAAAAATACGTTGGTACATTCCTTCAAATAACAAATGAACACTCAATAAACCCAATTACTGTAAACATGTTTTATTTTCAACAGTTTTCTGCAGACCATTCTCTACAGTTTTAAGGAACTCATAAGAAAAGTCTTTCTAATATCAGAGAACAATCTTGAATCCTTTACTAAATATTTACTCCACAACACACTCATTTAGAGAGTTTAATATGAGATTAAAAAAAAAAAATCCAATAATCAATTTCTAAACCAAGGAATCTCATTCAGTTAGGAAAAAAAACCCACATCGCATTTTATCAGAAGTGACAGACAGAGAATAAGAGTCCCCAAAACATTCAATGGCAAAGGAGAACACAGAAAGCATTATCACTGAAAGAGATGCAAGAGTGTTAACAGATTGCAAAGTAGACAGAAATTCGGTGTGCGGTACAATAAAAAACGACTAAGAAAGTTAAACAGAAGTAGAATAGTTAACTAACTATTGCATCTATAGGAATAAGATTCAGCTCCAGACATCTAAATCCAGATGTCTCCCATAATTGTCAATGGAGGTCAATGCAATCAGAGGAGCCTGGGGAACAATTCAATTTACCCTAACGTAGGCACCTGGAGGCTCATTAAATAAATCACTCTCTAGCCACTCTTGACTGTATAGGCTAGATCTCTATTGATCATAATGGCAGCTTAGGATCCCAGTGTAAAGAATATGTATACCAAGGAGAAAAGAAATTCAGTAAGCCTGTATCAGAACTTGGAGAAATCCATATTTATACCACTGCAGCACGTATTACAGGTTTTCAGAGAAGATGGATGAAGGCTGACCAAAGATTCCTGCAAAGTCCAAAAAATAAATTCCTACTGCTTATCCAAGCTCTATCTAAGAGTGTTCTCATATGATATTCTATAGTTTTATTTGAGCACAGTGAACACATAATGTATTTACAGTCTCATGTAGCTCATGATCTATTATAGCGTAGCATATACTGTAACCTAGATCAGCACGTACAATAAAAACCTAAACGTATAGGGAAGAAATAGGAAAGAAAACTGCTATCAGCATGGAGACATGTTGTCACTTTATGAAGAATCCCGAAATGGATCCAATTGCACTCTGGTTATAAGACCACTGGGACATGAGGTTTAGACTGCATGCTGACAGAGGGTTTACTCTCACTAGCCCATCACAACATCTTAAAGCTGTGCATGAGAAGACAGAGGCATTCAGCAAACCAGACTCCAACAGGCCAAAGTGGCAGCCAAATGGATTCCAGAAGAGATTTAGAGGAGAGCCACTACTCTCAGCTCCAGCTCATACCCTAGATATTTGGGATACCTTCTGCTTCATGGCAAATGGTCCAACGTGGATATTAGACAGAAAACTTTTCTCATTTAACTCAACAGTCTGCCATGGCAGGCTCCTTCATTCTAGTAGTAATAATTTTCGTTATAAGGAAGAGAAGGAGCATACCAGAAAGCAAAGCTATCCAAGCAGGTATACTACAAACTGGAACTATAGCAGGGTATGACAACTCCCAGGACCCTGGGGTAGCAGAAGAAAAACTCACAAATGAGAGAAGGTCTGAGGAAAAATTGTCTCAGCCATTCCAGGTAATCAAAATTAGCAGGACCTGCCTCATTTTGAACAGGACTCTTGACATTAAAACAAGAGACACGCATTCAACCACAGCACCAGAAGTAAGTCCAAAGGAACAGTGCATATTGATCTGCTCTTGAAGAGGGCTGCTGCTGGCATGGGCTGCAATTCACCCATGCTAGGATGTTCCAATTTCAAAGACCTCCACAGGATACTGGAATTAATCCAAGGAAGTCTGGCTCATTACCCAATATTCCAGTTCTACTTAGTACATCTGCCAGAGTCAAAAGATCTGAGCAAGTTCACCACAACAGTTGAAGTTCTCTGCCTATACATCATTTCCAAAGAGCATCCATCTCCTGACACAGTGGAAGACGTCATGTGCTTCCTGAATTGTTTATATTTTATGAGCTGGTTGAACTATACAGCATTCCCTAAACATGCCATCTTTGAAGCAGAGACTGGGAGGTTTTGCACACCTTCTGGACTACTTAAACCACAGAAGCGTTCTTGCCTTTTAAAACCATGTTGCATAGGGAGTTCACCTGAGCAAGCTCCCCATCTTGACTGATTAGATATTATTGAATTACTTCATTAATTTATTACTGCATCCCGTTGCAAGCACCCTTGCGGTGTAGCAATGTTGTTAGGAATCTTTCACAGATTGTTATTCCTCAATCTATACACTGATCAGAATGACATCTGTAGCCAAGTTTAGCATTAGATGACATGTAAGAAGCAAGGTGAGTTAAAAAAACAAAGGCAGGCCTTCTTCATTGATCATGAGATCAAGCGGTAAATTGCTGTTACCATCAGGTTATAACAGTCCACGAGCAAAGCAGTCCTCATTCATTAGAGATCTAATAGGACTGACCCAATCTAGCCTGCAATGAGATACAGTAAAGTCCAAGAGATTCAATTTTACCCTGAGCCTCAGATGTGCAGGACAGGCAGCATCAGTCAAAGAGATCCAGTGACTTGGGCTGGAGAATATCCCTTCAACCAACCCAAAGTTACCAACATGTGATACAACTGTGGCAAAAAACTTGTCTTTTACTGAGATATGGTTAAACCTCTTGCACAAGGATCAGAAAAAAAAAGATATTAAGTGCTCAATCACGTAATGTCTCAAGATACCAGCAAATCCCCAGTATAAGTGCAGATTAAAAAAAAAAAAAAATTTCTGGATAAATTGATCATTGGAAAAAAATGAAATAATTCTTAAAATAAAACTACAAGGAGACTGAGTAATGAATATGTTTCCTCAGACTCATAAGTATTCCTTATGTCTAGTCTTGAAACATGTAGACTTAACTGGTTTTTTTGATGCAGTCTTAAAAGAATGACAAAAACAAGGCATTAAAACACAAAACCACATAGAGAGATTTGATGTTTGTCAACCCTTTTGAACATAGAGTAAACGAGATATTGGAGCTCTCCAAACAGCACATTTTGGCTCCAGAACACTGGCATTCTCTCTGTAAAAACTCTACTGTAAAAACAGATTTTTTTCTGTATTAACAGTACAATAAAAGACAAAATTGCATTTTAAGATTATGATCAAAGGAAACAGAAGTGCAGAAAAACAGAAAAACAGCCCTTGCTGTCATAATAAGGAGAACTGCTTACATATAAAGACCCTTTTATATTCTATCTTATGCACAGAGTGCACTGTAATCAAGATCTATTTGAACTCCAGACTGCAAGTATGACACGAGTCTTTCTGCATTCAACAACAGAAGAAAGTTTGTTTTAAAACGCACAAGACTATTTTCCCATCTTCTTTTTTTTTGTTTGTTTGTTTTTTACTTTTTTTGTTAGTTCATCATTAATTAAAAGATGACTTGACTGCAGGGAGAATGCAAACAGAAAAAAAAAGAAGCTCTACTGCCAGACTGCTCTGAACTGTCTCAGGAGAAGTAACATACACCCCATTTTTTAGTGCCTGCTGTAAGGTTCTAAAAACAGGGAAATAACTCTGGTAACAAAATAGAAGAAAAAGCCCAACTACTGTAATTCATCTAAAAAACCAATCTTTCTTGTTTTTAAAAAAAAAAATTCCTCAGATTTTCACTGGTATTGCCCCAGTTCTCATGCCCCAAACCCAACTCCATTAAGTAGATGAATTAAAAAAAGAAAAAAAAATTGAATTTAAACAACAAAACTTAGAATTATAGAATCATAGAATCAT
>NW_009213214.1:5804-30943 GCF_000690835.1 Fulmarus glacialis | reverse complement strand
ACCTTAATGATTCTATGATTCTAAAGACAAGCTTTAGAAATGTCATTTTTGGCTTCCTAGGAAAAGACTTTTTGTGATACTGGTGAGCCAGTGTAGCAAAGGCCTTTGGAGCTCTCACTTTAAACAATGTGGTTAGACAATTTTAAACAGCTATTAACATATCTTAGAGATTTACAAAAGAGCGTGCTGGAATTTTATATGATGTGCTCAGAAAGAATATGTTGGTTTGAAAACCAATGGGACACAAGAATAAGAAATCATGGTTAAATATCAATCTGAAACAAAAACTGTTTATGTGCAACCTCTGCATTACAAGTTGTTAACAATGTGCCAAAGAAAATGTACACATGAAAACAGTAATCCATAGGAAAGAGACTGAGGAGAGGGAGGAAAGAAGGCCTTGTGGGCAGGCAGGGATTTTTTACCTTTCGTGAGAAAATGATTTGTTCAGGAGCTGCCTGCTCCCCAACAGCCTTTCATGGCACTCACAGCAGGTGTTTCATCTTAACAATTGTGCTAGGCTTTTTATTTTCTTCCCTTACTGTACTCACTTTCTGCTTTGTCATCAGTTCAATGTCATTCATTACTAAGAATATTCTCTCAACTGGCACATTAGTGCCTGGGAAAGAAATGCCAATGCAAATCTGGAGAACACTCAGAGAGTGTGAAAACTAAAAAGGGATTTCTTTTATTAGGTGAAAATCTCTCAGTGTCCTTCCTGTACAAATGCCTTCTACTCTCCTGCCAGTCAGTCTTATAACTTCATTTTACCCTTTATTAGAGGATCTAAACTTTTATGTATCATTTATAATACTTTCCCTAGCAATTAAAATCATTGAGTTTTTTCTCACCTTTCCATTATGGAATGTATAAAAAAAGTACCATTCTTCAGAACACATCCTTGCAAGGACTGTGGTCATGAATACAGTCATAGTTCAGGAGCTTCTTCTCCTCTGTGGACTGTGGGGCTTGTTTCTAATATTGGTGTTAACCTTAAAACACAGTAACGCTCCTAAAGGCTCCATGCACTAAAAGAGCTAATTTTCTGAATGTAACTCCCTTATTAGTTGGAGAGATTTATAACAGAATGCTAGCAGGGTTTTTTCTCTTGCTGATGCATTGAAATAAAATCATGCACTTACTGTATGGATCTCCAATAAATGTAGTACAGCATGAAGCAAAGCCTCAGTCTATGTGTCAGAGACATACTGGCTTGACAGCTGAAGGTGACTCAAGGCAACCCAAGGAGAATATGCACTGTTAAAAAAAAGGCATCCCTTCCCCATTTTCTGCCTTCCCAGTCAGGCTTGATAATTTGCTGACTGGAACTTGACAATGCTTAACTGTGAACTTTGTATGCCAGTAAACACATGAAAAATGTGTAATTTTGATAGATTACTAAGAAAGAAAAAAAAAAACCTTCTTCTCTTCTTCATGAGGATCCTGATCAGAAGAAGAAGGACTCTGCTCCCATTTGCCTTGAATCTTCCCAAATACCTCTGCAATAAATAGGGGATTAAGTAGCAAATTCCACTCGCATACATAACGGTGTCATTTATATGGGCTTTTAAGTGATTAAATTTGTGGACATTAATTTATATTGGTAAAGAGTGCAGCAGAATAGCAGAGGCTCAGGTTGTGTAAGAAAATGTGGAAAACATAGTCAGAAGTTGTATCCTATCACTTCATTCTAGAGCATTTACTTATCAAAGTAACAGCTGGCCAGTAGGACAATAGCCTATTTTGAATATGAAAGGCAGAAATCTAGGCACAATTATACAACAAAGCTGGTAAGGAATCACTAGGGAGAGCATCCTCTTCGCAAGAAAAAGATACCAGCTGAACTCTTAGGGAAGACGTATTTGTTTTCATTTATCTAAAACAAAAGTGGGGAAGAAAGTTCATGACATCAGTGCTCTCAGGAGTTTTCTGTTCTGCTCAGGCTCATCTCTCGTATTCATCATCCCAGCCTGGCCCAAACAAAGCCTTTCTGCTCTCTGTTATTCTTGCTGAGGGAACATGAGTACAAGTTTCATTAACACGCTTTCCCAAATGTTATTAGCGATCAATTAGTCACACTCCAAGTAGGAAATGGGTAGTGGGGCAAACACCTGTTGGTTTTAAAACCAAATTTTTCTCTTTTCCTCTTGTCTACTAAGATAAGCCGATTCTTCTCACAGTGAAGAGCTCTCCCTTCCACAGGAAGTTTGTATGATTCAGTAAAGAGCATGTAATTTTTACTGACAGAATCTACAATAATGGCAGATGAATAATGAAAGCAGTTACAGTTGTGACTTGATGTTGTGACCAGTAGCTGACATTGCTAGAATTTGTTGAGTTTGGGATGAAGCTGTTAGAGTGTCTCAAGTTATATAAAGAAACATTGCTACTGGCATTTATAGTATTTTTTTTTTATGTGTATGGTTGACTGCAGAAGGAAAACTCTGTCTTCTGATCTTAATATAGACAACATAGTTAAAGTAAACCATGTCAGTTAAAGACTTACATTCTATTCACAATTGTGCCTCCAGGTTGTTGGGAAAAACACCACTTTCCCATGACTCAGTTTCTTCATTTGTAAAATAAGGATAATGATAACAAACCTCTTTTACAAACCTGGAAACCTATGGTTAAAAAGTGATATAAAATAATGATTCATTATTTCTTTGCACTGTTCCTCCTGAACTATAAGCTTAATTCTGTTGACAGTGTGTATTATGTACCTAAATTAAAAGCTACAGATACTACATGGATGCTGTACAGATCTAAATTAGGAGTTACTTAATCTGTACTTGCAACAAATACAGATTCAAATATAAAGCCCAGAGTCAAGAAACCATCACAGTTTAGGTGTCCTCTGGATTCCCGTGGTTGGCCTCTGTTTTTCAGTTTTTCCAGGCTGGTCAGAAAATCATTAAAACATAGAAGAAATGGATTTCATAGGTGCTTTAGACTGCAAATAACTTCCCAGTCACTGAGATAGCCTATGTTTTTTATATTTTAAAATAACACTGCTTAGGAATTCAGAAAGGTAACAACAAAAACCACTTCCAGTTGTAATTAAACAGATAATAAGCAAGGAATCCTGTTTCTTCCAAATGAAATTTAACTTGGATATTTCTAGGGTACAGAAAAGTGACAACTGAAGACATAAGAACACAGAAAAGGTCATACAGGTTTGGACCAAACATTCACCTCCTCCAGTGTCTCATATCTAGCTGTGCTCATATCAATAGCAGGTGCTTAAGAAAGAGAATAAAGACAGTCTACCATGCAGAAATATTTCTACAATACAGTCGCTGAGCCTCCAGGCTTTTGGGGGAAGTGGTTTTTTTGTCTTCATGACAAACCATCACACCTGGAAAAGACATGGCTGAAACCGAAGTTTACCCTTCTCTTATACTCCAGTAATCCTTTTCTTCTACAGATTACTCCTTTTTATTTTCCATTCAACATGCTCTCGTATTATGGTATCATACTTCCTAATTTGTTTGACAAAGCAAATCTGCTCAACAGTCCCTTCAAAGTCTTTCAAGTCCACTCTATTGTGGCCAAGGATGGGCATGCTGGAGAACACTTGGTAACTAGGCATGCAGCCTTTTTCACTCACCAGTTCTCCCCTAGCCTGGGATCTTGACAAAACAGTTGACAGATTATTTGTTTTCTTCCCTAGCTCTGGCCAGGCCCCATATGAATATAATATTTTACCAAAATACCACAACACAACTTTCATTTTTCTTCCTCAGCTCATTTCAACTCCCTCCACTAATCATCCTCAGCATCATATTAAATCTGGGGGACTGCCATTCTTGGACTGTGCATGCTGCCAGCCATCTGAACCACAAACATCAAATAAACACACAAAAGAGCTGCTTCTCTGCCACTGTTAGATGAGACAAATCTGTGCCCTGACATAAAAGCACTCTGATGTCTCACACAAAATACAGATCAGCGAGGACCATCTGGTTGATTTCACTTACAGCCAGACACCAAAATGAGAAAAGTTGTCACATTACAAGAAAGGATTTTCCTATTTTGGAATTACTGTAACATGCTGGAATGTATACTGTGTCAATGGTTTACTTAATACCCAGCTGTAAACAATCACAGAGAATAGACTGGGTTGTAAAGCTAGTAATAGACTCTGAATCTAAAGAGACAAAACTCCTCAGTGGAAAGGGTTATGCAGCAGAATCTACAGAAATACAAATTCAGAATTTAAGAAAATACATAAACTGTTATTGGGTTCATAGTCACCTTTTTAGAAGACGTCAGATGGCACTGATGATAGTGGGCTCATGGGCAGTGAAAACTAGGGACAGTGTATTAGAGTTTTCCCATTTGGAAGTGGTTTGCATTCTATCAGAGCATAACAGATCACTTCTGGTGCAACTGTATTCTCACCCACCTGATCTGCAACAGCTTCAGGAAAAATGGCTGAAGGCAATCAGTGATCCCCATTCAAAACAGTAATAATATGTCAACTAGCCATCTGAAGAGTAATGTCAAAATGCAACCAAGTTTGAAGAAATAATGTTGTGACATGCTAGGTATTTGATCCATGGAACTGATCAGTCTAGAAAAGCTTGAGAAGGATGTTTTTTAATTCTTCCAAAGATATACTGCAAGGTTAGGCTAAGGGCAGACATGCTTCTGTTCCTAAGTCATCAAGACTGAAATTCAGTCAGCACCATAGGAGAAAGGTATCACACTGAAACAAGTGTGAAGGGATCTACACTTCAGAGAGGGGATCATTCAGACAAGATAGCTGGCCCCCCAAAAATGCCTTGAAAAATTTAAAATCAACATAGATGCTATTTCAAGGAAGGAAAGCAAAATCACAGAAGAGATAAATAATAGAGCTAGGTAGGAGTGAAGTCAGGATAGCAAGATTGAAAGCTAGTTTGAATCAGTGTTATGTTTTTGAATCTAGAAATACAAATCTATGAAGCCCATACACTGTGACAGGTAGATCTAGAATGCCATCCTTTCTCCTTGAAATTGCTAATAGCAATTTGAATTCATTTATTTTTGGCAAGTATTCCAAAGTTATGGGTATGAAACACCCATACGAATATTATTAACTACAAGTGTCTTTAGAGTCAAATCTTAGTCTTGTTAGAGCCAGTGGGAACATAAATTTTTTTTTTACTCTTCTATCAAGTATACACTGTTATAAAGTTGCTGAATCTGGGACACAGCACAAATCTACTATTTTTCCTAAGATCAGCATCCAAGCTGCTGCCCTTATTCACAATAGCACTCCTGTTAGACATCTTTGATCATTCTTCTGTGTGTAAGGAGAAGAACTGCAGAATCAAGTTTTGATTTGATTTTTAAAAATTATTACATAATGCACAAGTGGGTGTTTATTTCAATAACCTTACTGGATTTAGTTCATCCATAGTGTAGCTATACTGACATTAACATTCTAGTGGAATTGCACCAGAAATTAATTGGTCATATTAACTGCCACAGGGCTACACAGAACATAAATCAGTATAGAATATATCTGTCACTTAAAATTGTATTTTGTTTATAATAACACTATATGGAAATGTAAAACCTTCAGTCAGCAGGTGGCATTTTATTTTGTCTATATTGTACAGATATTTGCTGTACAGCTCATAAAATATGAAAGTTTGTGTTGTAGAATCTGATGACACACAATGCATTTCACTGACTACCTCATATCAGAGGTAGTTTGATTATATCTATTCACACATGAAAACATTATTAAAGCAACACCAGAAACTTTACTTGGTTTTGTACATAAGTGCACTCAATGGCCAAACACATACACATGAACATATGTAAGTATGTCTCTATTTATAACATTATTTGTGCTCACTGAACACACTGAGACTGTTGAAGTCTAATTAAATTTGTTTCCCCACAAAACTTCTTTTTATCAGCGGAATCTGCTCATTTTAATTAATGTGCTTCACTTATTACCTTATCTTGTGCTCTCCACATGCTTCTGGTATCAATTTTCTTGTGTCTCATGAGAAGCTCCCTGAGATGGGACACCAATCTTCATATGGCTGTGCACAGAATGATCACTAGAAGAGGTCTATATATGCTATCAAGCTACACATAAATTAAGATGATGGTACAGCTTTGCCATTTGAGGTGATATGGATCGTATATTCAGTGCCATCCAATAAAGTTTATAATTGTCAGTTTGCTCATAATATGAACATTAGGTAGTTGTTAGTGTTCTTAAGAGGTCACTTTCAGTGTTTTGTTTTCACATGAAGTCAAAAAATTGTTTTTCAAATAAAACTGAGGAAGACATCCAGCTATAGTAGTAGCATTTTTTGTCCTGCCTTGATTCCTTTAAATCACAGAACTTACCTAAGAGGTTTGTTTTCTGCACAGGTCCTTTGACTTCAGTGGAAGTTGCAACAGCTTTTACTTGCATTTTTTTTCTTCAGATATTAAGTCAAATTCAAGGAATATATATGCAGTCTGCACATACAGTGAGAATTGCAGAGAGACTTTTTTCAGTTTAGTTCATTTAATCTTATCTCTAGTCTGCCATTAAATACATATATAACATATATGAGTACAGGATTAGCAGTAGAGTTAACTTTGAAACAGCCAACATTTTTTGAGATTGGTTTCCTAACATCAAAGGCTTGTTTTCTCAAAATGCTGGGTTGACACCAGTGAAGAGTTCTGGTATGTTTCAGAGTGCGGAACATCAGGACACTCCTCTGGATTTTCATGACAGCTTTAACAGCACAGACTTAAGCATCATTTTCAAAAAGCCATCATTGCTCGTTTTTATAGGTAATAATACGTCTGCAGTTACAGTGAGGTATCCTAAAGACTGCAAGGACAGGCAATTATATCTATATTACATAAAGTTAATTCAAAACACTTGTATGCTACATATTTATTAACTGCATTAATATAGCACCTAGGAAACGGACTCAGTTGCATTAGATGCTATATAAACACAGGGGGAAAACACCTTCACAGTAGTTTCATTAGCGTGATGCATCCTATTAAAAAGGATTACTTAACTATTAGTCATTGCAATAAAAATCAGTGCAATGGGCTGATTTTCAGAAACAATCTCAATGCATTCAATATGCATTCAAGTGACATAATTTGCATATATTATCTCAGAATCCAGTACTTGGGTGATTCATTTAAATACATACACATGGACATGCTGCAAGAAAGCAGAAAGAGCTATATATTTTGTAGAGACCTTGGAGGATAATTGATAGGACACTGAAATCTTTATTATTGAATATCATCATTGGCCCTAATGCAGTCACTCTTAATTTAAGTTGCTTTGTTACACCGTATTTCTAGGTGGTTATTCATATCTGGAATGACAGGTAACTAAACCTTAAAGCACTTAGGTCTTCTGAAACTGTAATTAAAAAAATTAGACAAATATCCATCCAGATACATATGCACACTGCCCCTGCAGATGCTTTCTCCCTCAAAAAGATGCTTACATTTTAGCAAGGCAACCCAATGGCAAACATGACATCCAGAGGAAGATTTGAAACATTGTTAATACACAAACTTCAACACGTCCCCCAGACTTGTTTCTTTTTAAACAGGAATCACTAGACTCACCAGTTAACCATAAAATACAAGGGGTTTGGTGCATGTATAAGGGTAATGTCCAAATGAAATAAAGTGGCAGGAGTTTCAAAATTCCATGGGCAATTAAAAAAAAACGAACAGCAGCTATGGACATTTTGTTGCTGTCTAGTGATAAAATTTAATCAAGAGAGCAGGTTACAATCTTGTTTGCAAACTAAGTCTTGTGAGAAAAGCTATCTATTCTGTACAACCAAGTCTCATGAAAAAATGTCAGTCAAGCACAAAACGCAGCAGCAGATCAGCTGAGGTAAACTGCAGAGATCAATGACAAGTACGGTCTGCACTGATCACATCTGGGAGCCAATGTCATTCCTGTGGAAGTGACTGGTAAACTTTCCCGTTTTGGTGCCAGAGAGCAGATTACTTGACAATCAGATACCACGCAATGGTGATTGTTTTGACAGTGGTTTAATTTTCATGCCTTAAACTTTCCTCGTCTACTAAAGTTTTGGTTGTTTTAAAGGGATACTGCCAACTTTCAGCTTCAAATTTTTACCCATGTTGAAGTTATTAGTATCTCCTGGGGAAACTGTTTCTCCTTTCATAACGTTGCAGTAACATAACTATAAAGTTTTAAGTAAGTTTCCTGCTAGTTTACGTACATACAGAAGAAAAGAGATACCCTTAATATTCCCCCACCATCTTTCTGCAGTCTGACATGTTAAGCATTTTGCACCCACTAACAAATGCCTGGGGTAAATTGTGTTTGATGAAACAAAAACAAAACCAAAGTATTTTCCAAACTCTAACCAAAGCTTTCTCAATTTCTGAAAAGCTGAAAAACAATGGATCAAACATTAGATTTGCAATTCCATGTTCTGGCAGGCAGAGGACACCGATCTCTCCAAAATACTGTAAAAAGGGCCTTTTCCTCCAAAAGACATCTGGCTGGATCAAACGGAGGCTTTAGGTTCCTGGAAGCTGTTGGCGTTTTCTTCCCCATAGTGAGCTGTCTCTGGCACCTCATCTTTTAGAGGATCGAGTCCTGCCAGCTCTATTTAACAAATACAAGTGGGTTCTTTGTAGCAAAGATCAAATAAGCATCTGGCTTTGGGAAAAATAATCATCCCCACCACCATCATCCAACTAATGAGTGTGCCTTTGCTGAGCTACACTCACAACATGAAGGACACGTCTACTAATGAACTGGAGTTCTCAAACCTTTCCACAGACTCTTCTAGTGTTTTAACAAAGACACAGCTTCATGAGCAGCTCTCTTCCCAAGTACAATTGCTCAGTTCTTGTCCTTTCTCCAGTTGTTTACTGAACAGCACCAGAGTAAGAGCAGTAATGCTTTATCAGGAAAAGAATTTTAGGAACGTGTCTATTATCACACCTGTAGCTTTTTAATATGAAAAAAGAATAAAGCCTTAGCACTGACCTTCAGCAAGTAATAGAGAGAGTGAGCAGCAGATTAATATAATTTTACACCTGACAGGTGTATATTTAGTCAGACATGTCAGGAATGAATACAAATCTAATGAAAGAGTAAGTGCCAGGGTGCAAGAGAGGCTTTCTATGTCTGAACTTGGCCTGAAGCATTGTCCCCAGGTACCCTGCTCTTCATCAGAATTCCATATGTAAGACAGTATAAAATGGCAGTATAAAACACTTCATATGACCATGTAAAACTATTCTCCCTTTTTAAGTTTTTGACATGTTGCTTTCCTTAGGCTAAGTCCTCAGCCTATATCTAGTTTTGTTTCTACTGAAGTGTACTGGAATTGATGGACCTTTCAGCAAATGTTTTACGTCATTGAACTGAGTCTTATTAAGATGTCTAGAAGATCTCTTAAACTCTTCATTGAGCTAAAAGAATAGCATGGTATGCACTAAAGTCAGTCAGGTATTCTCCTGAAAAGTGACTGCTCTTTGCAGAACTGCAAGGCTAGTTTATGCATTGGGAAAAATAATTCCCTTCTCTGAGCAGCATGTCAAGGGCTGCCACCTTGGTTTCCCCCCTTAGGAACTGTGTTTGTGTAAAAGTGAAAATTGCCTTGTCAGTTTCTATTATTTAACGTGCACTCCTGCAATGTGTGGGGCACCTTCTGAAAAAGTGCTGGACATCCACAATTTGTCAGGAAATTAATACAACAAAATTTTTGTGCTCCAAACACTGTCAAGGCCTGATCTTCCTCAAGATTTCATCAGGCAAATTTCCTATTAATTTTTAATATCAGTGTGAATAAAAACAAAGTTTTACCCACCACCAATGAAGCTGATGGAAATTTTGCTATTAGCTTTATTAGAAAGGCTATTAGGCAACGAAAATGAGATTCCAGAATATCAGCTGAGGTTGTGAGTTCTGTGAAGAAGTAATTTACAATTTTGAGAAGTAATTTGCAACAATCTGTAGTTAGGTCTAAATAAAATGTCAGTATGGAACGCCTCTTCCCATTTTCATATCCTTTTATGCTGCTCACTGGTAACAAAACACTAATACACAGTTACCAACAAAACAGAAGCCACCAATGATCTCAGATATGAGAGTAGAGATTAAGCACTCACAGGTTATGTTCCTAACGATGTCTCAAAATCCCACAGAAGGTTTATTCAAGAAGATTTCTCTGCCTGTGAGGAACAGGACAGTGGTAATAAGAGATCAGTTTTCTATCAGCATGTTATTGTCTCCTTGTTACCAACACCCGCAAAGTAAACTGGATGTTGTACTGCAGTGAAACCTGAGGAGGAGATATACTCAGGACAGATTCCCCAGGCTGCTTAACAGAAGAATCCTTTTCTAAAGATGTTGCAAGCTTCCCATCTAACAGTCTCACTGCCCAGGGCCTCCCCTGGGCACGTCTCTCCTACAATCCATGTTCTTCCTTCTAGATTTTAACATTTACTTGCTAAGGCTGAAATGCACCCTTAATTCAGGCTACAAAGCAACTACAGTATCTTGAAATTAAATATGATAGGCATCACTGGAGTTAGAAAAGGGAAGATTTGCTGGGATTTTGTCAGAGGCTTGGTAAACATAAAAATAGATCAATGCTTTAAAACTCTTCATCCTGCAGTTGTGACACTGTGATGGAAAAATTAATATAATCTGGATGTAGTACTTAAATCAAATACCTTTCCACAAAAAAATGTCTCTCAGATTATCAATTGCAGACATTTTCCAGACTTTGCAAACCATACTATAAAACAGTAATGACAATACAACAGAGCTTCAGCCCAACAGTGCTTGAAATTTCATCTAGGGTCAGTTATGAAACCAAGCAACCAGATCACTGCCAATGAAAGCTGCTTGATAAAACTGGTTACAGTTATTTTGACAGCCCTTCATCTGAAAAGAGTGTTCAGCATAATTTAGTCTCACCAAACCCCTGAAATATATTATGCCCATTTTACACATGGATAAACAGAGGTGCATATAGCTATCATGACAAAATCACACAGTAAGTACACAGGGAGCTGAGCAGAGAAGCAAATGGTCCTGATCCCCAGGTCTGTTCTCAATCCCAGCTAAATCATCTTCCTACACACTTATTAAAATTTTTCAGTCAAGAGCTACATTAGCACCAGGGAGTTAATACAGATAAAAGTAATGGTCCTAAGAATTCCAGAGATATCAGTAAATAAATAGCCTAATCTGAAGAGGATTTTAGTGTCTTTTTCAATATACAGTGATCATACTCTCTAAATGAATATAAATGGAAGAATTCTTTAAGAAAGGATTAACCTCCCAAATCTATGTAACTGAGAATCTGAATCATTCACCCTGAAAGAGAGTTTTGATGGAGCCCCAAGCTTCCATTACAAGGGGGTTTATGCAGATATTTTTGTACTACTTGGCCCTTATCTCTCTGTGGCTGTTTCACGCAAGGCAACACGCAGAAACACAGCTCAGCTTTCATTTTCCACCTCATCCCTTAATCCTCCTGAATTCTATTGTGCTTATCACTTCATCAGGAACCCAGAGAGGCTGATTGGTGCAGAGAAATTGTATTTACGATCATCTTGAAGAAGCATCATTCTGTATATGAATAATAAATCAACAGGCAAGCTTTGTCAATTTTTGTGAAAATGGGAAGTTTGTGAGCCATTTAATGTGATCTTAATAGACCAGCCCTTGCTTTCTGTTCAAAGTATGCACTGTGACTTTTCCCAATCAGTCACTCCCTGAAGTGCATTTTCCCTGTTCACAGAACATGCTATGTTTCCCAAAGCTACATGACATGAGGCAGCAATAGTCCTTTCATTACTTTGTCTTACTGTATATTTAAAAGAAACTTTGTGCTATGCACTGAGAGAGAAAGCAGAAATCTGTGTGCTGGCTCCCATGATGACATTTTCCATACCGGTTAATTATTGAATTTGTTGTTATAAAGGCCTTGCTCATATGGCAGTGAGTAGTCGATTACTGGCAGTGTGACACCAACACCACACCTAATTACTGCACCCTAGTCAGTCATTGCAAAAACCCTACAGCCCTTACCTGTGCAATAACAGCATAATTGACGGTTTCAACAGGCACAGAATTAAACCCTAGATGTTTCTATTAGTTAAAACCTGAAGTTTCTATTTTCCTGATTTATTTTCCTTTTCTCCATTGTTCTGTAGGATGCTTGGGTGGTTGAGTTTGAAATATTTTTGTAACACAGTTCTACCAAAAGCATTTCCTTTTTTCAACCATTTTGATCTCTTTTGTTTGCTGAACAGTTTCATTTCTTCAAGCTTTTCTTGGTTTTGTTTTAAAATGCCAGAACAATAAAGACATTCTGATACATATTCTGATTCTGATATGTATCAGAAAGAAATGAGAACTCCCCTAATATCCATACACATTAGATTTTAGCACTGATTTATTAGGGAGCTAGATTAAACAAGACCTTGGAAGTCCATCTCATCTCTTTGCCTTCCACAGTAGTACAAACGGAGGACTCAACTGATAGGATTAAATTAAAAGTATCTGACTTTTATCTGAAGGACTGAATCCAAGCTATTTGTTACCTAGAAGATACAGAGAGAGGAAAAAAAAGAAGAGCTTTTCATATGAAAGATGTGAACTTGCACATTTACATAGGTTAAATACCATCTAACACATACCTGGTAATTTGCTGCAGAATGATACGGTACATTCTAAGAAAGATTTGTGCTCGTTCACTGCTCAGCTGTTATTTCATTATGGATAAATCACAGCAGTCAAATCCAAGCTAGTATGTGGTCTTCCGTCAGTGCAATCGCTTTAACATTTTTCATAGTGTGTAAGCCTATTTCTATTGGGCTTTTCTCAGTAAGCAAACCCCTAGGCCAGTGTTTCCCAAACTGCTTGCCCTGTGGTTACCATTCCTGGCCTTACTCCTTTCCAGCTGCTGACAAAGCTATCTCTGGAACTGGAAACACACATTACTACTGCACTGCTCCTGACGTTATTAGCCCTATTAATAAGCGGAGGTTTCAGCACAGTGCCTTTCCAGAAATAACACAGCTACACACTAATTTACACTATGTAGACTAATAGCTCAGTGAGAGCTACCTAAGAGATTTCCAGTATAACATTTTACTTTGATTTAGAAATACAAACTAAGTTCTTGTTCCTTCTTGGACCCGGCCTGTAATCTCATACTTATTCCTCGTACAAGGCACAGAACAACTTTGGAAATCCTTCCTTTACCAGCCTATGAGTCTGAACCAGCCAGCCTTTCCCTAAGCTCTCTTGCAGATGGGCACTGCAGCATCGTCTGCTGATGCTGCTGTCTGTGGCAGCTCTTCAGAGTACCCCATCCGAGCACTGTGGCATTTTCCCAGAATGCACAAATACCAACATAATTCTGCACAACTAGAAATACACTTCAAAGAGGTGTGTTGTGTCCAGTGGGATCCGGAGTCCAAGCAAACTGATAGTAACAAAATGAGTTATCAGTTACAATACCGGACTTGGAGAAGTCTTTTATGTATTGCTGATACAAAACATAACAATTTCCAGGAAACCAAAGAAATAAAAGTATCACCTGCATCTAGAAAAGTAATGAAAGGCTAGCAGAACTGTGACAGGGAACATCTCTCCTTGGTTAATACATCATTTGAGATTTATGTTTGACAACAGAAGCAAAACATCATGAGACAGTGCATAGAGCAGTTGACTACTGATCAGTAAGGGTGTTGGACAGCTGCAACAGCATTCACTTTAAAAGAAAGATGGTGTGATGGTCTTCATGAGAAGACCCTTACAGTATGGAGTTTGGACTCAGAACTGAAGTCATTAGATGATTTCAACACTTACCAATTAGACACTGCAGCCCTTAATTTTTGAGTCCCAGAGCCCACGGAAGGAATCCAGAGGTGAGAAGTATCAATTTGAACCTGTAAGTTAGCAAAGACCTTACATGCAAGTCTCCTGCTTTTCACTAGCATAGGTATTTGGGCAGGATGTAGAAGATGAGCTTAATCCTTACAGCTGGAATTTAAAAAACAAGTCTGTCAAAAACAATTGTATCCACTTAGTTTCAAGGAAGGATTTGGTGCTGGTGGATTCTTTGGCGGCTGGAAATGATGCCTCTATAGTCCAGAGAAGCAGAGGATTTTAGACAAGACTCCCTGTCTTCACTGTTTCCCAGTTGGAGAGATCTATGTGCTTTCCACTGCCTAATTTAAGTCTTGTTTATAGGGACACTTAGCACTTCAGAAAAGTGTGACTTGGCATTCTTGCTTCTTAGGGAGCCAAATGCTCAAAAGTTAGGTGCTCCAGTGCTTAACTTTTACATAGCCCTTCTGTTTTACACATTTGGTTTTGCTTATTCCACAAGACACAAACCCCATGTGCCCCTTAGATTTCTTAATCTTCAGCTGTAGTTTCCCCTAGAGATGAAACCCAAATGCTACTAATCAAGCCTCTTAAAGGCATTTTTGCTTCAGCCCAAAGAAAGTAAATCAGCTTTAATCAAAACTATTAGTGACTAACTACACTTATTGAAGGGTTGGCAAGCACTTTGTCTCATCAAATTTCCCTTACTGAGTTTGGGAAATTTGGGTCTCAGCATGACATGTTTTTAAATGATCATACAAAACCAACAAAGGCAGTCTGAAAAGACTTCCCATATTTAGGGATTCAAATAGGTTACAAAACACTTTAATTATATTTATGATTCATGGAGTAGTTCTGTTTCCACAGCTCCTATTCTCCTAAATTAAAAGAAGCACTTTTGTATCTTAATAGTGGCCGTAAGATTTTCAAAGCAAAGTAGTAATTGGTAGCCATACAGTCACTTAGCTGGATTTCCAACATCTGTTACACTCTTTGCTCCTGCTTCTCCCTCTCACTGCACCTCCAGCATGAATGCCATTGTAAAATGAATTCCATTTAAATCAGCCATTAAAAAGTCACTGACACTTTCACTTCCATAGCAGATACATCATGCATAGATGACTTTGGAAAATTTAGCAATTTAGGAGGTTTGTTTTGCCTAGATATATGTAAGCCCAACTTCCTTCCAGTAGATTTATTTCCAGCTGTAAACACCTGAAAAATCCCAGAGACTATGAGGTAGACTCTAAATGGATGTTGCTGAAATCCTTGTCTTTGCAAAAGGTTCATTCCACCTGGATGTCCTTCAGCACAAACTGTTCTTCTGTTTTCCTTTTTGGAACAGTAAAAAACTATGCAGGATCCTTTGCAGGATATGCAGTTACTTTGGAGGCAAATTTTACCTGGATACACATTGCTATTCATTAAAACAAATGCATACTGTTTCTAAAGTATGTGGCGCTTCCAGAACAGCTAATACATTAAAAAGTATATTTTTTCCTGTTTATTGAATCATATCATAGAATCATAGAATGGTTTGGGTTGGAAGGGACCTTAAAGATCATCTAGTTCTAACCCCCCTGCCATGTAGAGAAATATAATAGTATGCTACAGTTTTGTACCGAGCAATTGGCACAAATTGGTACAGTCTTGTACCGAATAATTGTATCACCTAAGAGGTTTTAATTTTATTTCCAGTGCATTACAAACAGTGGTACCTTATATTCAAAAAACAGTATGAACAAGCAAGGATGTTTCCCTCTAGGCATACAAGGAGAAATCAATCAATACTTTTTGATTCTCTCTTCTGTTAAGCCCACAATGGCTTAAATTGCTGCCTGAGATCACGTGAGGCATGTATGAGAAGATATAGTATATAGCAATGTTAATTTATAGACCCATTTATGAATAATTAAAGTTAATTTTAGCTTCCTAATAAACATTGCTTACCTACATCCACCAGCTTTCTACCCTTGTCTTCAGATCTACTTGGGATGCAGCTTAAAAACAGCAAGCATATTCCTCTCTTGTATTCCCAGCTGAGGCTTCAAAACAATCAAAATAAAGGCAAGTTCTGAGAACCCTGACCAAAGGTTTTTACAACAGGCAACACTTCTCTAATGTTCTCTTTTTCCATATAATAATTGTCAACCGCTCTGCCCATACAGACACAAGATACTTGCACTCATTTAGATTCCAGGACCTACATCTCCAAATATACATGGGTGTATCACATAGAGCAAGAATCAGTAAAGATCATAGGCACCTTCCGTAACCACTACAAAGAGAGTTTTGTAGGTGATTGGGCCTATCTGTAGCACCTATGACACTCAGCATATAGGGACAGTAAGGCACCTCGGCCCAGCAGCCCAAAAAGCCCCAAAAGTCGTAAGTGGAAGATGTTAAAATGGCTCACGTCTCAATTACCACATCTTTTGTAGAACTGGTGTATATGAATATTCTGCATTCGCTAAAATGCATAAGCAGTGCTGGGAGGAACTCATCTGAACCTCTTCCAGTGAATGAACAAGTCTCTGCACAGGTTTTTGTGTTTTCTCTGCTCCAGTGATAATCCTTTGCCTGAGCCCCTTGTCACAGAGTGAAACACTTTCTGGAGAATGGATAGTGCTTCTCCATTTTTCTTCTCAGCCTGGTTTGGTAACTGCAGTATTCTCACAGGTGGTAGATTTTAATTCACTGCCTGCTAAGGAGAGTTTTGACCCTGCATTTGTCACACCCTAGACTATTCTACTTTTGTTTCTAGAAATTTCCTCCTTGTCAGTGTGTGCTGAGCTCACTTCATATGTCAAGCTCTTAAGGGGCTACAGGAGAACTTGGTCCCTCTGTTTTAAAAGATGGAGCTTATCAGCTGCACACAATTCTGTGTACCAATGCAAGCAGAATTCAAAAAAAGAGACATCTAAAAAGAGATCCCCATTACCACTTACTTCATTTAGCCACCTCAGTTTTTCCTGACTCTTGCTTTACAGCTTACAGCTTTCATTTGTTGAATTTCTACACCAGTTGATCTCAGATCAGTCAACACAGTTATGAGGCCAAGGCAGTGTCAAACATGGAAGTGGAGTTCACTGTTGTTTACAGAGCTGGACACGAACCTGGTTATCATCACAAGAGTTTGGAAAACACCACCACAAACTCTAGTTTCATTTGGAAGCATCCACTTACTTAAATAGGCCTGACATTTTAGGCTGGAAAGAGATGTGATACTATAAAATTAGGTGCTAGGTTTGTAGGAGAAAAATGCCATTGATATTTAATGTTAACAGGAGAGTACTTGTATTATGTCTGAGAGTATAGTATATTCAATGCTAAAATAGAATTTTTGTGAAGTCAGAACACTGCTGGTACTCTCTTCCTTGACAAACATTATCCTGAGCAAATGTTTAATTTGCGTCTACTATGGCCTATAACGTATGGTTTATCTTGCCTTGACATCTCCAATGTTACCTGAATGCTGACATAAGAAAGACCAGGGCAAGATGGCTACTGCTCTGAATCTTTTTCTCTTTCAGTACAGACGTATGAGATACATAGTGGCCTTATGAGAGAATTAGTATTTGGTAGAATGTGGTGTTTATGGATATTATGGCTTTTATGCAAATAAAAACAGGACAAAGGGAAATTCTGAACATAATCTAGAAAGAATGTATTTCTAATTCTCTTTGCTGCTATGACTTAATACTTCAAAGGAGGCAGGCAGACAGCTAAACTACTCGGGCAACTGCCTGGCTGTATTCCACAGCCCTTTGGAGGCACAAGGGAAGTTGAGTGTTTGCCTCTTTACCTCCAGTTACCATAACCAATTCGCTAATAACTTCCAGGTAGACCACCACCAAAGCCAATTGAATTCAGTGGAGCTGATGGATCACACTGCTTAATTCATGTTGTGAAGGATCAGGCTGTATCTCTGATCTTTGTAGTTCAAACATTTTAAAAGGGACATTTTTTTGCAGATACATGATTCAAGAAGTTATGAAATGAGAAGTAATTTAAAACACCCCATGGCAGCAATAGAATTTGAATGCTGTAACGCCTTACTGGATGTGACCCTTTTGTAACTAAAGAGAAACAAGTTTTCATGGAAATAAAGAAAAATGTAATAATGGACATGCATTAAAGAACACTGCCATGTGAACCCAAAACTGAACATAACCAGGAGTACCATTTTAATGTGTGGTCTAGCATCAGAGCTCTTACTTGAAACAGGCAGAAAGCCATCTGGCACCACACATTAGCCAGCACCATTTTCTTTCAAGCTTCATCCAGGCATAAAGAATTCAGAATTGCAACTGTCTTTTGTCATAGAAGCCCAGTCCAGCTGTGTGTCCACCACCAGACTTTCTCATTTTCCATGTACCTAACCCAGAAATCTCACAGGCTAAAAAGTGAGATACAAGCAGACAAAATGTTGTCTCTCTGGGTTTAGTTTTTTGGTGGAAAAACAGAAACACTGTTGGCTAAAAAAACCAACCAACACACCTATTTTGCCATAATCCATTAACACTTCTTACAACAACATAATTGCAGGGCTCAGGGAAGAAGGTGCACATATGCCGAGTTCCTTCAATTATTTACTGTATTTAATTAAAAAATTAATCTTTCTTTCAGTGCCTGATGTGTAGTAGGCTGTGTCGCAAAAGCACAGAGGAAAACCTAAGGTAGGAAGTTTATTTTGTATTGGTTTGGTTTTTAAACAGGGCTGACAGTACTGACAGTGTTTAGCTACTGACAATGTTTTTACAAACATAGCTCTGACTTCCCAGAAGCTACCGGGTGCTCAACATATCTGACAAAATCAACTGGACTCTTAACCTACATTTGGGTTTACCAACCTAATTTACTTCCCCCCTTCTGAAAGTCTTCATAACGAAGCCTACAATTCTGCGTGCACACTAAGGTCACAACACACTAGACTTCAGCACTTTCTTAAAGTAAATATCTCACTAAGCCCCATATATGTTTAAGATATTTCATGGATCAAGGCCTAAATTTTCATGCAATAAAACAAAAAGGAGAAAGAGAGTTACAGCAGAGACACTGTAGACACTGTGTACAGTGATTAACAGGGTTTGATTTTGACTTTTCTTTCTTTCAGAATGACCTCTCCAGCATTTTCTGGCAAGTCAACAGAAACATAATTTAAAGTTTTTCAACAATGCTGAAAAAAAACAAAAACAACCACAGAAAACACCATTCTATGCCATATCTATTTAACTCAAACCAAAGAGTTGTTTCACTTGATACTTTTATTTCACCTTCTTTTTTGATCTTATCACATTTTTAAATGAAAATTTTTTTCAACTTCAAAATGAAAAGTTAAGGAATTTTGTGGTAGAAAAATGTCAAAAGAAAATAAGCATGCATTTCCAAAGCAAAATATCCTTTCAAGTATGTGAAGATTAAATGTTTCAATGTTTTCAGGAATTTTCTTTTTTTTTCCTCCCAACTATTAATCAAAGGTAACTGAAATTCACAAATAAATTTTTGATAAAACTGAAATTTGCCATGCACACATCTGCTGCAGGTATGATTCAAGAGCAGAAAGAAAACCTAATGCCGGTTGTGAAAGTTTTTTCACAGTGTTTTGCATGCATATGAAACAGCAGAACAGGGACTCTGTTACCAGAACTGTTGTTTTATAACTGGGGGGGACGGACACTGAAGTTTGACAAATTTGGATTGGAAATGAGCCATAATTAACTACTGAAACAATGCAACTTGCATGAAGGCCAGTTGTCTTCCCAAAAAAAACACACTAGAGATGAAAGCATGGTTGAGTACTTAAAGCAGAATATATTTGAATACATCATTCAGCCTGAGTCGTTAGTACTAGGAGCACAGGATACTTTTTTTTTTTCAGTTACTTTAACATTTCTGTCTTTTATTACCTCCTTTTCTATCCCCTTACCCCCTCCACAGTTCTCCTGCTGTTTGGATTAGTATCTTTGAAGTTTCCTACACAGCTTATGTCACCCGTATCTTTTATATGAAATTCCATCTCCTCAAAAAAAGGCATTATTAACAAATGCATATCAACTCAAGATGAAGTTTTGAATTAGATTATTTTCAATATAAAAGAGGAGAATGATTGTTAAAAATGAAGCCTACTGCAAGTTAGTACAATGTATATCAGGTTCATACTCTGAGCAGCTATAAAGATGTCAGCATGACCTTCACTGAAACAAAGCATATGCATTCTCATTTCTCACATTTCTTTGACTTTGGTATTGCTCTAAAACCCATTAACAGGTGCTTTTTAAAGGAACTAATTAAAACCATTTTCCCTGAAACTGTTTTATTGCTTTTAAATGTACATGAAACAAGAATCACACTAATTTGTTTCAATACTGCCAAATACAAAGTTTCTTTTCAGATATTTAATTTGAATTGGTCAGTTTAAAGAAGCTTTACACATGTAGAAAGTTTAAAAAGCTGTTTGTTAAGTACGTCAGTTATAATTCATTTAAAAATCCTATTATGTTTGGTTACACAAGACTGCATTTAATATACTTAAAGATGCAGTACTCCTTAGCTGTGACATATTTATGGACTGCACGTTATAAAGTTTATAAAATAAGGCAGTATATTCTCTGTGTCAAACAGCTCTCAATGAAGACAATTATTCAGACTGTCTGTTTGTAATTAGGTATGAAATAATTTATGATTATGAAGATAGGTGAACATTTTTTTTTTTAGAATACTGTATTTTCTTACAGAAAGGTTCCCATAATACAGCCAGAGCTCATAAATTACTCACCTTAGATTTCAGGCAGATTTTTGTGGAATTAATAAGAATATGGATTCGATCTCAATAGCGTGGGCCAAAAATAATGAACAGGATGCTTGCTATCAAGGGATTCTCCGCAAACAGTTGAAAATAAATCCAGGCTCGACATTGATTGATCTGGGACTGGGAACTGGTGGAACTGATACCATCTGTATCCCTTAGAAAAGTGGTGAGGACAGAACCTTAAAACGTTCACCTTAGATAAGGATTCAAAGGTTGGACGCCTATCTGTTTTATAGCCAGTTTTATCTGTTAGTCTGCAAACTGAGCTGGAAACCTTGTATGATCAGACTCTCTTCTAAGATTTCTATTGAAGTTTCACACAGGCTACATGTCCTGCAAAAATAACCCCTGTCATGGCATTATAAGCCTTTGGTGACAACAAAAATATGCACAGTAAAAGGTTTTATTCTAATCACAAGAAATTCAAAGAAACATGCAGTTTAAGTAGCAGTTTAGTTTAGTTGATGCAGATTTTTTCATCTAACTTTTTATACATATTAGTGGAGTTTAGATCTCCTTATAAGGCCTGAATATTGCAATACTATGGGCAGAATGTAAACCCAGCTAGTGATTTCTGGAAAATAAAGCTGTGTGGAAGGATGCTTGTCCTATTTTGCCTTTCTCTCGGTCCATAGAAAAACTCCATTAAGGATGTTCTTGGTTATGTTCCACATATTCACAAAGACCATTTCAGCTTCTGTCTTCCTGCAAAGCCCTGTAGATGATCCCAGCCAGAGGCCCTTGTGCAGCAGTAGTCAAAACAGCACAAATAAGGAGCAAATAAGAAGAAAGTGGATCCTAAAAAGCTCCACAGAAAAACTGGCCACACAGTTAAAATATGGAATAAATCTCAAAGTTTTCCAGAGCTGCTTGTTTTACATGTAGATTAAATCCCTAACAAATTGACTCTTAAGAAGCTATTTGTTTTCCGTGTGCATGCAAAGAATCTGCAATAATTAAAGTTAAAACAGCTTTTCTTGCTACCCAAAAAATGACAATAAGTAAAGGTATTAAACTCACTGTACTGGAAAAAAAAGTCACCTCTGACATTAAAATAAGTCTCAGAAATTTTACCTAACATGTAAGCTTCTTTTCCTGTAAAATTACCAGTTTCAAAAAAGAGGGGCTGGTAATGAATGTGCTTCTTCAACCATGACAATAGTATTGCTACTTCATTCTCATAATGTTATGGGACCCCAGGCAGCTCCCAACTTCATCCTGGAATGATGGCATATTTCATGATTATGTCCAACTCTGGCAGATAAGAGCATTTATATGCTAATAACAGCAATATGGGTAGCTCTAGAATTTCACCATAAGCGGTGAAGCTTTTAATCACAATAAGCCTTATGGGCCCAATTTATCTACTTTAAAAAAAGAGCATAATACCTACATAGGTGTTCCAAAACGTATTTCCTTTACATCAACTTTTAGGGCCCTGTAAAATATGAAATGAATGGGAAATGAGAGTATTTGGTACGTCAGAGAATTGGATTATTAATAAGAGGTGGATTATGCATAACTTCTTCAAATCACAAGAGAAAATGAAAGCTATGTCATGGTGACTGGGTAATGTTTGGGTAAATGGAGAATCAAAAGCTACACCAAGAACCCACTAAATCATCTTTCCAGAGAAAGCACTAATCTACAGCCACAACTGGAATTTATACAGGCTTTAGAGGAACAAAACTCTCCTTAACACTCATCATGCTGCCTGTAAATGTTGTTTGGTCTGTTTATACCAGTAACTATTAGAAGTATGCCTTTTTATAGTTGACAGCATTGTGTATCCAGGTGTTCTCACTGTTTCAATTATACGTTCAGTTAAGTCCCATCTGGCACAGAAACTCACTTGTAATTCTGCCATCATGTTGTTGAGGGCTGACTTCAAGAGCACAATAGCAATTTAGGCTTCCTACTACCAGGGTTGCTGGACAGTGGCTTGCACTGGGAAAAAAAAAAAAGAAAGAAAAAAAAATTGGAACTGTGTTCATCTCATCTATTATAGGTAACAAACTTAATTTCAGCAAACTTAATTTCAGTGAACATCTCACTTCTCTCCATTAACTGCTTAGGGATGCTGTGTCCAGCACCCCTGGATAGTTAACAGTTTTAATTGCTCCCTGCTTTCTTTAACTCATATGCTGCAAGAGTGCTTCAGTCCACTGTTAGCCAGGTGCTAACATCTGTGATCTGAGGCAAGGAATTTTTCACACAGCAGCATGGAGGACAAAAATATTTCAGGAACAAAAAACTTTGTAGGATGCTTTAGAGCCAGAATGACTCAAATTCTTTTCAAACTTTCAACAGACTAGATTTCAATTTTGCAATGTTTTTTTCTAATTTAATGATGTACACATGACATCAAGTTTGTCACCAGAATTATTACCAGCATTATATATACCCTTTCTAACAGACTCTGCTTCCACACTGGCCACTTCAAAGCAATGATTTTCTTCTGGATGTCAAAACTCTGCCAATATTAAGTGTTAAATTCTTTCCCATACATCACGGATTAACTACCAAAATATACACTTCATTCCCAAAACAGCACGTGACTCTCTCCATACCAAGAACTGAATAAATGTCAGACACACAAATACTCATTAAAAAGTTTTCAAGTTAGGTCACAGATGCCCATGAAATCTTGTTGAATATTCCTCCTTTTGCAGTAAATCCAACATTTCTAAAAAGTTTAAAAAAAAAATACTTAAGCCTATCCAAGTTGTTTTCATGAAGGTATTTAAGCCAACTGAGTAATCTGATCTGACAACATAGCTAGCTCTGCTTTGAGCAACAGGTTGCACTACAGGTTTCCCAATGTCCCTCCCAATCTGTGATCCTATGATGATCATCACCTGCCTTCTAGACAAATATCGCTTATATTCCACCTGATACAATCATTCATAGAACCCATTAAACAAATTAATCCTACTGAAAGATTGCTAAGATTTAAGTTACTTTTGATATGCAAAAAAGGAAGCAGTTTTGAAACACAAACAGTGAAAGAGAAAAAGTTGACTTTTTCTCTGAAACATTAATTTACAAATATGCTTTAAGAATTCTTCACACAATCTTTTGGATATGCTTCAAAAGTATCTTGTATATGTGCTAGAAATATAAGAAATAGCAGTTCAGTATTGCTCACACAAATGTTACAACCACACTAAGAATAAAATAAGCAAACCAGACCCCAATGGTTTCTTTCTTTTCAACACATGGAGCAAATGAAGCTTAGCCTGTAATTACATTCCCAAAGAGTACCACAGATAGCAAAAATTGACAGTTTATTGCTTGGATTATATAGGTACTATTTCCAGTCTTCTCTAGAAAGGATAGTAATAGGCAGTAGGGAAAACTAATACCTTGAACAGAATCTTCTGAGGGAAAACCCAGGGTTTTCCTAGGCTTTTGTCAGTTCAGTTTTCTTGGAGACCTGCTTTACCTCCGTCCCTCTGAATACCCACACAAAGCTAGGCCCTGGGAGCTAGGTCATTCTTACAGTTTTCCTCTTAAAGCTGTCCTAATTAGACGAAAAGGACTTCCCCAGCACCACAGCTGGCTCTGAGTGGGAACAGATGGCCAGGTGTGGCATAACTGTCCTTTAAACATTTGTAACTACTGACACTCCACCTTTCAAAGATCCTTTGGGGTTAGATATTATGGCTGTAAATGAGAGCTGTCCTTAAGGCCGTCTAGTTCATAACAGGAACCAATCTACCACTGCAGCAATAAAGATCAAGAAATACAAAGAAAATTTATTCCTTCCCTTCCCATCTCTTAGATAGGAAGTTTAACCTCCTCCATTAAAAGCTTTTCAGGATCTAACATTGCATATCTTAAATTGTAATCAAAAGAACATGGTATTAGTATAATTTTTTTTAACATCTGGAGATAAGAAGTGACATTAAAAACTGATTCAAACTACTCAAACCACCATCTCCTGAATATACAGCTCAGCTAGACTGCCCACTGCCAGCCTGAAGGTTGGGTCAACTATCAAGTCATAGTTCCTATCTAACACTGCAGTTCCTCACAGCGAAGGCAATGTACAGTGTCTGATGGCTGGGCAAATCTTGAGCCAGCACACAGCTGCCTTGTCAGTAGGGCTTGCACCACATGAATCCCACCAAAAATAAACTGAGATTAACCTGAAATATCAAGCCTCTAACTCCAGCCTCTAAGACTTTCAGCTACCGTAGTGATGGCAGCATTATAAGAACCTGGAGAGAACAAAAGGTAAGGCAATGTACAGTGTCTGATGGCTGGGCAAATCTTGAGCCAGCACACAGCTGCCTTGTCAGTAGGGCTTGCACCACATGAATCCCACCAAAAATAAACTGAGATTAACCTGAAATATCAAGCCTCTAACTCCAGCCTCTAAGACTTTCAGCTACCGTAGTGATGGCAGCATTATAAGAACCTGGAGAGAACAAAAGGTAAGAT
>NW_009213214.1:0-5787 GCF_000690835.1 Fulmarus glacialis | reverse complement strand
GAATAGCAAAGAAAACTACACACAGCAGATGTTCGATGAGTCATTAATACAGTTCTGGAAGATGCTCAGGTGTTGCAGTGATATAAGGACTACAGACTTCGGTATAATGCATGGTAAGAAAGAACTCTTACAAGATACTTTTGACAATTTTTCAATCCTTAAAACAGCTTAAAGTGTTCATATATTATGAGTAGGAATTTGAACTTTTTGGTTGCTATCAAAGCAAAACACTTGGCGAGTCACCCCACAGGGTCTTAAATCATGCAACAACTATGTAATATACACAGCTGAACTCTGGTTATCCTTATTAAATAACTTGTTAGCAGTCAACGAGAATTTAAATTACAATCTTCTTCCATTTAAATGCATAATTAGGAAACTTAATTTGAACCATTATTTTACATGAGCCAAACCACTAAAATAAAATTACTCTTTATTATTTTAAGGAGATAAAACAGTGAAAAATGCTAAAAAGCTCAGAATAATCCAAACTCAGTTTGCTTTTATCCTTTTTCCTCTGAAATTCTGGAGGAATTTCATTGGCAGTACTAGAAATAGACTGTGCTTGCCATAGTCCACAGCTGGCCTTGTTTTGTTTGTCCTTTTTGATGTGTTTTATCCAGTGTGAACATTTATTGGAAATTCCTGATTTGATTTAAGTGATCTAGTGACTGAATTCTGGCGTAACTAATCTGGTTGCATAGATACAGTCTGTGATTCAGCAGTAATATGTTGTATTTCTGTTTCCGTTGTATTTCTGTTTCCACTGTATTTCCATTTTCAAAATACGAAAGTTACCTCAAGAGTCCTTTCTTTCCCTTTTCTTTCCCTGTCTCTACTTTCCTATAGCTAACTTCCTCTGTCCAAGTAGGCTTTCCTGTACTACAGTCCTGAAGCCTGTACATAGCTTCATTTGTTCTATGTCCATTCCTCTGATTTAATGGAGGATATCTTGGGTACATGTTATCTGAGGATACTTCAGGCGGAAGTAGTACTTCAAAATGAGAGTGGATCAGATGCAATATGTACTATATACATAAAAATACGTTAATAGGACAGAAGGTTTACTTCCCTCATTGGAAACTTATGTATAGAAAGATTTTTTCAATCTATGGATGCATCCAGGAGAAGACTCACCTCAGAAGACACATGCTCTGACCACCCTGTCACAGAGCCCAGCAACATGGCCTGAAAGATCTTCTTCAAAGGATTTTCAAAGGCTGCAGTTATGGAGTTGATAAATTATAGCTATTCTGCAGGCCACAGAAAACCGGAGGAGGAAATCAGCAAAAAGTAGAGAAATAGAATGAGGCAACGGAATAAACATTTTTGAAACAAATTACTGGAGAAGTGAGTCTGACAACTTCAGGGTACCTACTTTATTCAGAGGTACACGTACAATAAATATATATTTCTTTTACTCTCCTCCAAAACCATTGATCTTTCTTTCTTCATTTCCAAGTAAAATTAAATAAATAAATAACTTTCCAGCAGTTCTAAAGCATGACAACTTTAGCATAAAAGTCAGAGTTTTCCACTTCTGAGCAAGTAAATTTGAAATGTTATAGTAGAAACAGTTTTGTAACAATATCTGCAGTGGTCACTTCTGCTCCCATAATCAGGATTCTAATGATAACACAGCAAATCCCAAATGATTTCTGCTTGTACAGATTTGCAATATTACAAATGGAGCTAGATAGAACACACAGTCGTGCCTCAGCTGCCTGAATGTCTCAGATTAGCCCGTTCTAATGACAGATATGCAAGACCTGACACTGCCTTTGCTCAAAGCAATGCTTAGGAAAAGGTTTGAATTCTTGTTACTTTTCAGTTCTCATTTTTTTGCAGAGGATTCAGCACTTTCAGGATCTTACTTGGGTTGATGCCAGACAGCATGAAAAGTTTTTCAAGATAAAACTTCCTTGGATGATAACATTTCAAGCCCAAGCATTATGCTGCTGGCAGAAATAAAATGTTTATCCCAAAGCCAGTTATTTATTTTATATTTTAAGAGATTGCAGCCCTTAAGAACTACAGCTTGGTGATTATCCTCTCAGAAGCACACACTTGAATGAAAACAAGATGGAATCAACCAAACTGCAGGGGAGAAGAGCCAGACTACCCTTTGGTGTAAAACTGCTTGCAGGGACCTAAGCTGATATATAGCAGCTGACGGTTTGGCTTGTGCTCTTTTAGAGAAAAAAAAAAACCAACCTCTCAGACTCTGGTTCCAATCTCTGGTGATACCGTGGCATTTGAGAATCCTTCTTTTTAAACATCTTGTAATAGCCTTTGATAACTATTAATATGCAAAAGAGAAATGAGAAATAAATCAACTGACTGACTTGTTCAGGCAAAACTTCACAGCCCAAATAGCACACAGCTGACTAGGCCTGTTCTTGTGGCTTTATGTCCCAGAGGCTGCAGGTGGGAAGACATCTGCAGTTACACACAAAAAAGTTTCATTGTGGCTTAAGATGAATCGACACCTTCATCTCATAAAACTTGTAGAAGCAGAAAATTACCATAATTCTCATCACAATCTTTCATTTTATGCCATAATCTTTCTAAGGCACCATGATCACACTACAGATTCTATATTTATGTTCTAAGTAACGTTTCTATTGTCCAGCCTTTCCTATTTATTCTCTCCACACAGCTAAAGCGTCTGTCCAAATTCTCCTCAAGCAGTATTATTATTTCTTGTCCTGTTAAAGACAGTCTTTCCTCCCTTACAGGCACTTGGAACACTACTGCAGAGAGTGTTATTTCACCTATGTCACTTCTCTTTGGTCATTTCTCTACTGATCCCCCTCATTCTTTCTCTTCACTGACATGGCCTGTCACAGCCCATTCTTCTCTAATTTCTACTTCCTGTTGCATATCAGCCCATGATCCCAGACTCCTTTCCTGGTATGTCACATTTTCAAATATGCACCTTTGTGCTTTGTTTCCCTTCTTCCACACTGCTGCTGGCAGGTGAGGGAGAACCTAGCCACCTTTGCAGAAGACTGTTCTTCAAATCCTTCCCTCACCACAAGGAAGGGGACGCATTTGTCAGCCAAGCAGTGTTATTCAGTAGAGAATATTTCTCATACCATTTCAAATAAATCAACAGAGCTTCAGACTTCAGATTATTTTCCTGCACTGACCATCCTGGACTACACAGAAACAGAGAGAGTTTTTACTTTATGCAGGAGACCAAAGGGGGCTTCTGGTGGTAGATGACTTTTACGGCTTACATTAGGGAAGGCATGTCTGATCACACTAGTCTTTCAATTTATTCTTGGTTGTCAAGCCATGTGGTCACCTATGTCTATCAGTATTTACACTGACCTGACTTTTCTACCACAAAGGGTCCTTCGCATCACTGGGCTTTTTAGAGAGTCACTCTGTAAGTGAACAAGTCTGCACAAATACCAACACCAGTCCCTGGGCTTACATTAGGGAAGGCATGTCTGATCACACTAGTCTTTCAATTTATTCTTGGTTGTCAAGCCATGTGGTCACCTATGTCTATCAGTATTTACACTGACCTGACTTTTCTACCACAAAGGGTCCTTCGCATCACTGGGCTTTTTAGAGAGTCACTCTGTAAGTGAACAAGTCTGCACAAATACCAACACCAGTCCCTGGCTTGGGACTATCAAACAGATCATGTCGGCCCCTGCTACCATTCTAAAAACACCTCTTCTCTTCTTCTGTGCATCTTATGTGTCTAAACTAAGCTATGCAGGTCCTTGCTTCTCATGGGAATAAGAAATAACCTGCACTTGCTACATTTCAGTCTTAAAATATGTAATGGCTTCATCTATAAGGTAAAAAAAAAATCTTAGTAGAGAATCCCTACTTTATTAAAACCAAAGTATTGACAATGACTGCTAACCAATCATCTTGGAACTGAGTATTCATGTAAAATTTGTATACACATTTGAATGTGTACAGAAGTGGCATTGCTCTGTTTCTTTTAGCCGATACTGTGCCTCCAATATTACATAGGGAGCAGTATGCTTGTTGGAGTGTTGAGTATATAACATCCCATTTCAGGTCAAAGGAACCTGAGAAAGAAATAATCTAGAGCTAAATTTATCCCTTAAGTTAACACTTGTATTTTTCTTGATTTCAACTTCTACTGCTATGCCTTGGATCACTGAAGAAAGCAGTTATTTAAAAATCTTCTGTTTATTATCTGAATTTGGTTTATGGATTTCATTCCTATACAATGCTAAAGGCAGGTTGCTTAGTTTCATTTTTGTGAATAAATAATTTCCTTTTCTGATATTCCTGCAACATAGTTCCCCCTTAATGGAATAGTGCTAAAAGGTAACATTTTCTTAAGTAAGGATGTTTCTACTCTTCTAGAATGTAAACAATAAATTTAAAATCACATTTCCTTAAATATGTTCATGTCTATAAGACACAGAGAAAATAAGAGGAAGAAAAAAAAAGAGAACTGAACTCCAAAACAGGCAACTGATGCTAATATTCTAGTATATTTTGTGCTTCCACTCTCCAAGGCAGATTAGCACAAATTAATTTTGCACTAGCTTTGCATAGTTGTGACTGCTCCATTTGATTTTAGGGGATTTGATTAGTTTGAATTATTCAGGTGCCGCATGAATAGCACCAAACTAGTTAATTGCATTCTTGATTGAGTTACAGTATATGTATATGGGTACATGTAGCTAGTATTATTATTCTTACATTAAGGCTAAATAAATGTGCCTTTTCAATAGGAAATGGTGTCCATGATCTTTCATTTGTATCATGTTATTAAAGATTTTTCTTAGGATACAATGAAATCTGGCTAAAGGGGAAAAAATAAAAAGAATTTGCTGAGCACCAATGCTTGGATTAATTAACTTCTATTTCCGTAAATAGCCGTAAGTGAAAGAATCAAACTATTATGTTTTGTAGATGAATGATCAGCAAATGCTCAAACTCATCTGTCATGGTCTAGTTTTGTAGCCTGACAAGAAAAATGAAGCCAGCATTTCCTGAATTCATAAAAAGTTTGGGTTGCGGTTTACATAAAATCCACATTTAATTAGAGTGGAACCAGTGGAGAGATTGAATCCTTCTTCAGTTTGGCAGTAGGGTAAAGGGCTTATCATCTGTCCTTCACAGATATGAAAGGTTAACACAAAGTGTACACATGTTTTCATGTCATCTCACCCTTGGATCGATCATGTCCTCAACTTAATGTAGTGGCTCAACATTTCTGTGGTCAGAATTTTTCATGAGGGACACGTTCTTTTTCTAGGGGTTTAAACACTCACTCTGGTCACTAGTTATTCTGCCAGGATATCCTTTCCCAAAAGAGACCCTAGAAATAAAACAGATACTGTGTTAGTGGAATGAAAACTCATTCTTCCTCTTGGTCTTGTTTTTCTTTAAGAAGAAGAAAAATTACTCCGTGGCCTTAAATAACTATAAGTCACTGGGAAGGAGGCGTCTTTGTAACAGGCTGTATTTCTTCCTTGTCTACGCTGCTCACGGCACTGTACCAATACCATAACTATATTTCTGTGAAGCAGCTTTGCTTATCCGAGGTGCATGGTTCCTTACAGAGACATGTTACCCATAAGCAGTGTTGTTTACAAATCCAAAGCACCCAAAAATGAAGGGACAAATATTTGAGTCCTCAGGATAAGGCTGAAAGTCTCTTTTGTCATCAAATCATACAGTCATATACATATAGAAATAATCATTTACACAGGTTTTGTGGCTACAACTATGTTCCTCTACTCTAATAGTACCTCTACCACCTCTCCTTTAAAAAAAAAA
>NW_009213213.1:0-555 GCF_000690835.1 Fulmarus glacialis | reverse complement strand
GCAACCTGATCTAGTTGCAGATGTCCCTGCCCACAGCAGGGGGGGTGGACTAGATGACCTTTAAAGGTCCCTTCCAATCCAAACTATTCTATGATTCTATAATTCTATGATTCCATGAGTTGTCTTCCTTCTTGTTTTTATCAGTTTAAGTGATAACAAGGGAAACCACTTCCAAGTCATAAGTGTAACATTTTCCGTAGATGTAGATTTGTAATAGTTTATGCTAGACTCTGCAGTATTGAATTTCATTGGCTTCACACCAGAGTTTGATAAGAATCTAAACTTCTTGTATGGATAGCAAGAGCTACCTCCTTAAAACAGGCAACAAATAGTTTAGATTGCAACAGTAAAAATGGATAGATATCAAACTCTCTATCAGAAATTCACACCTGACCTTTATTAGGGAAATATTGATTTGCCAAATGGAAACACAGAATATGTCTCCAGAGGAAAGCCAAAGTACATGGTGTTGTGGTTTAACCCGGCAGGCAGCTAAACACCACACAGCCGTTCACTCATTCCCAACACCCGTGGGATGGGGGAGAGAATCGAGGG
>NW_009213212.1:0-3234 GCF_000690835.1 Fulmarus glacialis | reverse complement strand
TTTTCTCCCTGCATAACCTCACAACATCCGTGTAGTCCTCCTGAGTCGCCTGCCCCTTCTTCCAAAGGTCATAAACTCTCCTTTTTTTCCTGAGTTCCAGCCAAAGCTCTCTGTTCAGCCAGGCCGGTCTTCTTCCCCACCGGCTCATTTTTCAGCACGTGGGGACGGCCTGCTCCTGCGCCTTTAAGATCTCCTTCTCAAGAAAGCTGAGAAAACTCTAAAGAATTGAACAGACACTAGGAGCAACTGCATCTGTCAGAGACACTGAAATTGGTGTTTCTGCTTTGCCTCATGTAATTATTCATCCAGACTGTAATCTGAGTTTTGATTAGAAGGTTGTTTCCCCCCCCGCCCCAAGTAGCAAAAAAAATTAATTTATACACAAATTTGATCCCATAAAATCCTGGTATGAAATTTAAATAACCTGTATTTACACAGCAAGTAAGGCTGTACTTCAGTCCATCACATTTCTCGTCAGTACTAAAGGAGTGTACATGTTCAGCAGAAGAAACTATGTACAGAACAGATTTTTGTAAACCTGTCAATAATTCTCTACAGCGTACACACCATATTCTCTACCAGTATATCCACCTTACATGCACTCTGTCAA
This sequence comes from Fulmarus glacialis, assembly GCF_000690835.1. Classification (NCBI taxonomy): domain Eukaryota; kingdom Metazoa; phylum Chordata; class Aves; order Procellariiformes; family Procellariidae; genus Fulmarus; species Fulmarus glacialis. Next base: position 2,624 of record NW_009213212.1, on the reverse strand, counting down.
AAAAAATCTCCAGAACAATTTCTGAGTAAAATAATAGCAAATATTCTTGCATACCATCGCTAGCTTGTGGACCCTTTAGGAATAGTTTAGTTACTTCTGTCTTGACTACTCCACTCCCTTTAGCAGGTGCTGCTGAAGAATAGTTTGTTACAGCATACTGATAGCAGTTGCGAGAGAGAAAAGTGAAATCCTGAAACCCATTGACGTCGGGTCCTCACAGCTGGACATGAGGCAGGGAAGAAAATTAGCCCCTTGCTATACTGTTACGGACTGAGGTCTTTCCAAAGTGCAGCTCTACACCTTCTATTTTTGGTTGGATCATTTTTTAAGAAGTCACATATTTCATTCCTTAATAGACAAAAGGAGCTAAAATGACTTATTTTCAATTTTTTATTTGTCCAAAGCAATTACAGTTCATTTATGTCTTTGACAAATATCTCCCTAGGCCAATCTTGCCAATGGTACCTCATTTGTGATTTTAAATAAAACACTTCCGCTGGTGATATGTTGCACTGATGTATCTCTAAGAAAAGATACGACTATGAGTTCTCTGGAAGTTCGTCCAAAGTCCTAACTGTTGAGGGAAAAAGAGGAATTACAAATCTGAAACTAATGAGAATAAATAAATAAAACATAGTTGCCAGATGGTATAATTAATCTAAGAATCTAAAAGTGCTCTACAAACATTCATTGTTACGCCACCCACCCAAAGAGATAAATATTGTTAGTCCTATTATACAGATTTAGAGAGTAAGGGGCAGCAAGGTTTTTTTCTTACATCACAAAATGATTCACTGTCAAAGTCAAGCAGAGGTGAAGCTGAAGACAAATGGAGAAATACAGCTCGAGGCTCAATCGCTCATTACCATGCCTCAGAAATACCTGATTTATTAAGATCTAATCAAGCCCAAGAACATATTAAGTTGACACTCCAGAACGTGCCACCTGTGACAGAGCACGATGCTAAGCCTGGTGCTGCAACTACATCGTATCGGCAAACATCGGAGCACTATTTGTGGAGCCTGCTTCCCATAGTTTCTGTTCCCCGAAAAAGAAGAGAGCTCTGCAAAAAAGCTTGAAGAGAAGCACCTGGATGATCCGGAAGTTGATCACTTTATTTTTACCCATCATTTACTGATCATTTCATTTCTAGCATTCAAAGCCAGTCTCCTACACAAGGTTGATAGCACTGTCTGGGTAAATATCAAGAAGTAGGGGAAAGTGAAAACTTTCCCAGCTGAATACTATCACAAAGCCACTTTTGAATTTTATTACAGTTTCTTTTCAAACAAACAACAAGGAGAGAAGCAATGAGATTACCACTGTTACAGAATCCCCATCCACTCTCGCAGACTAATAGGTCCTCACTGACACAAACAGGCATCTAAAAAGGATTTCTATAGACCTTAAGCACTCACTGAAATCTAAAGACAGGTGCCTAATACTTTATGTAGCCAGCCAACTGTAGTTTTGGTACATGCAGTGGATGCAACTAGTATTTTCTGCTCAGAAAATATTATTAAGTTCTGAATTACTGTCATTAGTCTATGTTTTGTGGTCTGCAATGCAACTGAAGATCTTACACGTAATCATAATCTCCAGAAACACTTTTTTTCCCAAGTATCTAGAGAATGAAGATTACACAATACTTGGAACTTGAGCCTGCCAAAATAAGTTGTTATAAAACTACCTGCACACCCGGACATATCGCGTTGAAAGCAAGCAAGTTAAGTAAATAACATTCTCCTCAGAATAAGCCATGCACTCAAACAGTCCTACTAAAGGACTACTAATCCTGCATAAGAATTTAGTCTTTGTTACATTTTTCCATCTTTGAACAGAAACAGATTTACTGATCGGCCCAGTAGATTGCTCCTTTAACATCGGTAGGACATTTTAAGTTCATTTAAACAACTAATGGAGGGAAGATCCCCCTGCCAGTAAGGCACTTTCTACCCCTCTCACAGTTTTTTCCCTGTGAATGGAAGGTAGACAATAGCAGACATGTCCTTTTGGTCATGTGTATTGAAGAAATACCAAACAGAAACCCAAATAATCACTTCACACATAATTATAAAAATACAAAGATATTCGTTATGCCTTTTAAAAAACCAAAGCGCTGTCTACAGCGTATGCTGTAATGCACACAACACCCGAGGGCATGATAAGCCCTTTATTAATGCTTGCAATAAAATGAACACTGCAGAACAATTACATGCCATAGCCATGGATTTCTAAAAATCAGAGAGCTCTACCAGCAGCGAGCGTATACTCACAAGGTGTTGAGACCCCAGGGGAAGCTGCTGTTTGCAGTAAACTAGTGGAAATATTTTCAGTGGAGTTTTCAAGTGATGTCAACAACAGGAAGGATGACTTTGAGCCAGATTTCCATTTCTCATCAGAGGCGGCCTTAAAAGTTGGAACAAGAGCGTTAAGGCTCCTCGTTTATACCCCCAAACCTGCAGTTAAGCCCCTACGTAGATACAGGCTCCTGTATCTATGCGGCAGCCCGGAGAGTTCGTGTGTGCACAAAGGGGGGGTCCCTCCCCGGACCCCACTCCGGGGCCGTAATAAGGAAACACTTTAATTACTCGGGCACTGAGCACTGATTTTCAGGGCCCGTA
>NW_009213211.1:30567-48127 GCF_000690835.1 Fulmarus glacialis | reverse complement strand
GGATCCTCCTTCCGGCCCTTCTTGTAGACATCTTTATGGCTTCTGTATAACCAGAGAACTGTAAGAAAGCCCCAAATGAGGGACAAAGGCTTTGCTTATATAACTTGAGAGAAGTTAGTCTTTGATTTTGTAGATGTATATACTGAATATAACACCATTGATTACGTGAAGCCAGCATCATTTGATGGAGTTGTATACTTTGCCTAAGTGGAAGGGTTGATGACAGATTCTGTTGATGTTATGATCTATTCTTTCTGGAATTACAATAAACCATTTAATTTGTACGGAAAGCCAATACTATATAATTGCAGACATAGTTACAGGCACATACTGTCAGAAGTGTGCCTGTAGTGTCAAAAGATTTGCTATAATATATATTTCCATGAAAAAAACCACAGTCCAAAGTCATTGCCTTTCACATCCCATATTTGAGCTGTAAGAGAATAAAAATGGCCCAATGCATAAATAAATGCATTATAAGGCATCTACTGGCTCACTTGCCTCCTTGTAGCGTGGTACATGCGTAGTTTTAAATAATTATATGCAAGTATGTAATACAAACTCACATTAATTTGTTTATTGTTTGTGCAGCTCAAATGCTGCACATTGGCTTCTGTCTGTAGCCTGACTAGACACATGGATTTGCTTGCAGGATTTTTGTTTAATTGAAACAAGGATCTCTGAGTACAAAGATGAAAACAGGATTCCTGCTCTAAACTTAGAAATCTAGATAGTTTTTTCCAAGCAAACTCAAGTCTCTCAATAGTTTTAAATAATTCAACTTTGATAACTTTAATCATTCTGTAAAAAATTCCATTCGTGCTTTAATAATTCAGTGACATAAACTGTGATGTTTTCCACATTTTTCCAAGGTCCCAATCTGTGTGTATTATAGCCCTTTTAATTAATGTTTTATCCATAAATTCTTCAATGACTTAGTCATTCAGATTGGATTGAAACTTATACCTTGTTTTTTTCATAGCTGAAGTTTAGTGGCTTAGATATTTTAATGCCCCAGCAACTCTGAATAAATCAACTTTTCCAAGTTCTCTGTGGTCTAATGATTACAGAAAAGCTTAATGCTAAATTAAATCACATTGACTTACTGTTTCTTCACCTGGTAGAATAGCTCAAAATGTCTCTACAACCTCAAAATCTCAGAAAAAAATCTTTTGTGACTTGGATATATGAAGGTGGCTCAGCAGAAGCTCTCCAGTCAGCTTGGTTTAATTGTATCCAAACAGGAACAGACAAGAAAGCAGGAAGCCTTAATTCTATTCCTACCAAACTCTGTATCTAGAATGGAAATTAAATTGAACGTAGATGTACACAATCAAGTGACAAACAAGAGCAGTGTCTACATCCAGGAATGTTCTGCAGTGTGTCACTAAAATGAACTGGATGGAAAGTGCTGAAAGTCCTTCAGGTACCTGAAGGAAACAGATGTATAACACAAATGTTGCCTTTCTGAATGCTTTCAGTTACAAGAATCTTGCCCTGCAAGACAAGAAAGAAACTCAATTCCTTCAAGTGAATGATGTTCCCTTAAAAACATAAAGTTCTTTATTGTCAGGAAATTCATCCATTACTTCATTTCTTGTCAGTAGTGGGAGTAAAATGGAGGCAACTTCTTTGATAAATTTGAATGAATGAATGCCTTATCTACTCTGCCAGGCCTGTTGAAGGCTTCATCCTGCACCATGTGAACTTCTCTCTTCTATGTGAACTCTCACTCCGTTTAGTAGGGCTTGAATGCAATAAGCAGTTTTGGAACTTGGACTTGATGTCTCTTGATATCAAGAGTTTTTGTCATAAAGAAGTACAGGATGCACCCATTTCAGCATACCTGTGGCATTATCAGTGTAAGGAAGACAGATACTTAGGAAAGATCATCTGAATTATTTGAGAGGGGAGACACTGTGTAGCCCAGCACAATTCAGCTGCCATTCCCAGGGAGTTCCAACCTGAGGAAAGGCTTTATGAATTAGGTGATGAGATCTACAAAAGGGGCGAAGCTCCTTTTGAACAACACGGAAGAAAATAACAAAATGGCTTCCATGGACAGACAGACCTTTCGACTGGATAAGTCAGCTGTCAGTTAACTATGGAGCAAGGAGCTGTGCATTGTCTGAGGCAACAGATCATTGTAGGTTAAGGGAGCTCTTAGTGATTTGCTTTGGTAAAAACTGTTACTGAGCTAAAAAGTTATTTCATCCAAGCACTTGTAAATCCATGAAAAGCAAGGCATTCCTTCTGTGAAATATTCCTTTTATGAAATATTACAGTATTTTACATATTAGGATCTGAAATTAATATGCAGCTTAATAAGATACCAGAAATTGTTTAAAATCTCTTTTCCCACTGTGGACAAATGGATGTTACCCTGCCCAATTTTCAGCAGTACCCCTGAATTGCACTGAAATAGAATTATTTATATCTTTAATCTAACTCAAATTAAAAAGCAAACTGTTGGATTTTGAAAGAAGCAAAAACCTTACAAATATTTTCTTAATTCCAAATTAATCCAAATGTACAATAGCGTAGTTTTCTTCATCTTTCGCATTTATGCTGACTGAGGGATTTATTTATTTGGGATTTAAAAGGCTTTGATAACAGAACATCAGTATAAGCACTTATTTGGTAGAATGTAATTTTCATGTGTTTTTCATTACTGTTATTTGCCTTTTCTGCCCTGGCAGAATGCTTTTCAGATACAAATTCTAATGATAAATAAGGAACTGTGACCAATGACAAATTATATGTCTAAAAAGAGCGAGAATATGTGAAGGAGGTGATATTTTTGTTACTACTTAATACTTAATTTTACTGTTCTTTGAATGGGCTCATCTATCTCTCTAATGGTAATAATTTATTTCTGCTATTTTTCCTGCATCTAATACACTACTTTGGCAACAGAGGAGTTTACCATTTTGGTGTAAAATTCTACACTTAATTGATAATAATTAAATGAGAGTGTGGGAATGTTTACTTTCATTCACATTGGAATTAAGTTCAGATAGTCTGACCTGCTATTAGAAGATCCTAATGGTTATGAATTTCACTATAGTAGAATAAGTAGGGCAAGTAATCAGCAAAACTTTCTTGTTTACGTGCATGCCACTTGATGAATATGCAGATGAACCATATCACCATCTTGGATACCAGATGGAAATTGTTTATGACTCTTAGATATGATCAGCTAGTTTATTTATGATGCAAAACCAAAACTAAAAGCAATGACTGCACCTATCATCTTAATTAAACAGGTTAAAATGCTACATTTTTTAATCACTGTGATGTCAAGATTATGACCACTGTTAAGGGGATAGAAAGTATTAACACCTTCCCAGGAGTTAAAGTGTATCCATTAATCTGTTAAGGGATTGGTGGCTGAACCAATGAATATTGATTTGTCTTGGGATATAGATGTAAGGTTTGGAGATTTGAGGAAGGATGTGATGCTCCAGAAGCAGGTATCACTGCCATAATATGGGCTACACATTTCTGTATGTTCTTGCTACACATTTTTGTATGTTTTCCTTTTATTTTATGCCCTCCAGATGCTTGTGCATCTCTTGTTCATGTCTCTTCCATATAATTTCCCCATTTTCCTTGCTGTTTCTCCATCCCAGTTCTACCACTCCATTTTCTACACACCTTTTCTTTCTTTTCTTCAATCTTCATGTCTTGTTCACGCCCTCCTACATAGTTTCTTACTTTTCTTGCCTCCTCCCCCATCCTCCCTTCCTTACCCTTTCCTCTCAGCCAGCTCTTTCAGTCTTCCATTTTAATCTTCTCACCCTCTTTTGTTTACCTTTGCCATGTCTATTTCCAGGCTCCCTGCCCCTTTCTCCACAGTGCTCCACTTCTTTGCTTTTCCTTGTCATGCTGTCTCCTGGGTATTGGCAGCCAACCAGCCTTGCTTAGGGCAATAGTTAATTGAGACAGTAAGCAGAAACCAGGTGACTAAGTCCTGAAGTGAAGAGTAATATGACACCCTTCTCTTTACCTGTGTCTGTGCTCTGTGCTTACTGTACCCCTCTAAATGTTACCTGTACCAAGGTCATCACTGCCAGTGTGACACCATTCCATTTTTGCAGGCAGAAGTGATGCTGAGGAGCTGTCCAAGGTATGGCTTGTGGTCCTACCTCTCCTGTCCTGTCCCGTCCCGTCCCGTCCTGTCCCATCCCATCCTGTCCTGTCCTTCTATCTCTTTCCCCTTCAGTATTTTAGCACTGAGCTTTTCAGGGATGTGGCTGCAGACATAGCCAGGAAGCTTCTCTTTCTCTCATCCTAGTAACTCCAGGTATCTGTTGATCTGTGACTGGCTAATAGAATCCAAGATAGCAATCTAAAGGTGCCGGAGTCAGTAGGATGTTGCAGTGCAGGCAGCTCAGACACCACTTTAGCTGAAGAAGATAAGGAACACAATGGAAAGCAGTACCTCTTGTTGCAAAGTTTGGCAGAAAGAACATGCAGTTTCTACATGGAGATGGAATTACAGACAGATCACCAGTGTCCTGCTTCCCTAATCACTTGTGGAGCTAGAGTTCTCAGATATGCAGACATGTTGGGTTTTTTCTATATCCGATTCATACCATCCAATTTGATTGTTTTCAAATGTTTGGGAAAATGCATTTAAAATGTGCTTCTGTGCATTGCTGTCAATATTATGAACTGACACCTAAGGATACTTTTCCAGTCTGTTGACCTAACCTTTCATTTAGAATACATGTAATGGATATCTGGTGTATGAAAGATGTGGTGAGAGACATTGACAGGTACAAAGGATCAACCTTTACCTCTCCTTGCTCCAAACTATACTTTGTTTTCATGGGCATTCTCAACTAAGTAATCATATTTCTTGCCTAGAATATTTTCATCATCTGTTTTAGGAAGTAGCATCTCTACATAGAGGATTAGAGAAAGTTTGTCTATTTGTTAGTTTGCTTAATTTGTACATCTGAGAATTCTTTGTGTGTAGCTAATTTGTTTCTCCGGTGTCTCAGTTTTCCCACTTGTTTATGTGGCTCTTTCCAGGAGTGATTGAAGAGGGACTATTCATGAAACCCAGAAAAATGGGATTATAAAATCACCTTCCAAAAAGCAGGAGGGTGGCATTGGCACAGTGCATAAAACTTTTGTTGTTTCTTTCGTTAACTTTGTTCCACGTTTTTTTTTTTTTGATCTCTCATAAGCTCTCTTTGCTAAAGTTTATGCTTTTGTAAAATGGGGACAATGTTCTTTTCAGTCTCAGGAGATGATACAAGGATTATGTAAACCATAATTAAATTCAGTACTATGAGATCATTAGAAGAAAGTGTCTTGTTACAGTAACTCTAATCTTCAAAGATACTCAGTTGGGTACAATTTCTAACAACATTGATGGGAGTTAGAATTTTTCAGGAACTTCTAAACATGTTGGAAACCTAGAACGAATACTTATGATACTACTCTCTATGCATTTTGATTACAGACTGAGTACTCTTCCCAGAGGAGCTATGGGGATCCTCTACTGTCCCTAGAATTTTTAGAATCAGGTGTGATAACAAGAGGTTCACCCCCTACTCCATTTAACCTCTTCCAATTGTGCTGTCACAAAATGGCAATACAGCAGTTGTTAGCTACTTCTGTGTCTCCAGAAGAATATCCATATAATATATAACTGTTCATATAATATATCACTGTCTCTCTGTGAGGCAGTGAACCTGAGGTTGTGCCTTCAAATGGGTATTTTCCACGTCTAGTATCTTTTTTAATGCAATGACACTTTTTTAATGATACAAAGGGATGACTTTTCATGTAGAAATTTCACAGAAAGCAAGAAATATGGGTTATTAGTAGTACTGTTCTATGAATTATATGTCACAGGTTTTCCTTTTAAATATGACACATAAGATTATTATATAAATGTAATAATTTATCATCTTTTACTATACTTGAATTCTTAAGTACTTTTTTCCTCAATCTTTTCTGGGTCTCCAAGGAGTGTTTTAAAATGTAAAATGTAAAAGAAAAGAAATGAGGGTTGGCAAAGCATTGCTGAGATCTTTTTCAAATGCAGTAGCTATTTTTCCAATTTGTTCCCATTATGGAAATGTGGTGAAACAGTAGTGTTAGCAGTGTAATGATCAAATGCCATGGAAATCAGTTCTGAGTAAGATCAGGTTTTGTATTTTGGAAAACTGTACTGAATATGGGAGAAAAGGAATTTTAATGCAGTTTTGTAACAAAAATTTTAATCAATCGCTTGTGATTTGTAAAAAGTATGTCTAAAAACATGCCTCTGGCATGTGCAGAAGGGCAAAAAGGAAGCACATGTATTTGAAAAGAAGTTTACCAGGTTAAGTGTAATATTCCTCTGTGGGTTTTTACTTCAGGAGTTGTGTGGACTCTAGGGATAGGAGGGAGGAGAATCCCCACATGGCTCTGTAGATGCAAGTTGCATAGATTTTCAGGTCACTCTTGCTACCGCAAGATCTATAGTGAATAGGTTACTTCATAAAAAAAGGAAAAGAGAGAGCATTTTTCTGAGTTATTTGCTGCTAGTTAATCTACCCCTAGAAAGAAGATTTGCAATAAGATACAGGGGAGAGAGGTGCAGATTATACCTGATGGAATGTGTCGTGCATTAATTTTTCATTAAATGCGAAAATAAAAAGGAAGTATTCATAGCTCTTCTTCATCCCTGCCCTCTCCCACTTCCTTCAAATAACCTACTCAACCTCCTGGGAATGAAACGCTACTGTAAGTGCCACTTTTATTTGGAATGGATTTTACAGTAATCAGCATTGCAGGACAACACAATTCCCTTCAGTAGTTTCCCTGTAAAAACTGTTGAAAACCAGCAGCAATCATTTGTCCTCACTTCCAGCCTTGAGTGCTTAACCTTGCATGGGAGAATCATGCTGAGTCCTTTCCTCCAATGAATCCTAACCTGCAATTAAAATGCTGCAGGTTGTATTAGTCACTCACTTATACCTGGTAACATCAATGCCTTCAAATTATATTGAGCTGACCCCTGCGCTGTGCTGTTTGCCTTCTGCTGGTTTGTGAGAGAAATATTGATGGAGTTAGGCCCAAGCAACTTGCTCTGTACAAGTACCCAGCAGGGTGTATGTGGAAACGCTGGTTACTGCTCAGCTGTGCCCTCTGCTGAGTCTGGTTTGTCTTGGCTCCCGGCTGGTCCTGCTCAACTGGGTTACAACTTCCATGGCTAAATGGCTCCAGGAGGGCAAAAATGAAGCTTGTGTACCTGTGTGTTCTGGCCTTGCTCCTTTGACCAATTGCATTGTTGTCTTTATTGAGATGGCAGAGGTTTCACTGAAATGCCTGGGAGAAACCTTCAAATCTTCAGTCAATGACCCTGCCCCCAGAATTTTCAGGTGATTATGCTATATTTAGGGCCTGGGGACACTAATGGCAAAACAGCCATAAACCCTTTGAAAATGTGTTGCTTAGTAAATGATCATGCTGATCAAAAACAACAAAAAAAGGGTGTTTGGCTCCTTCATGTTTTCTTAGGAGTTAAAAAGAAGTAAAGGAAATAGTTTTGTGACTATGGTCAACAGAAGTTACCCAATATTTCAACAGAGGTGATCCACCATGTAAAACCTGACTATTTTAACATAACCACTTTTCAGATTAGTATTGCACTTAAGAGGGAAAAATCCGGGCCCTATTGAAGTTAATGACTTCAGTCAAACTGTAATTTAAAGTATTTCATGAGGACCTGCACTCCTTTGTTTCTCTAAGGAAATAGCTTACTGAAATGAATCTATGTTCCTTTTTTTCAATCTGACAAAAGGATACATGGGAGGAAAAAAGTTAAATCATACATCCATAAAGCTCGCAGTTATTTGTTATATATACAGGGCAGTTTTGTCTAGAGTTGCCTGAGATTTTTTAAGGTATCTTTTAAACGTTCTTTCTGAAATTTTGATTCATCTTTCAAAGCATCAAACTTTGCTATAATAATATTGATATTTCCTGCCCTGCTGATACGGCTTACATCATTTCAGTACCATATAATGTCAGATCATTACTATAAAACATATCTTTGTGAGCAGAAAGAGAAAGAAAAACTCAAGAGCGGCATAGCCAGGAGAAAATGATTCTGTCTCTCTGCACGAATGAGGGAAATGTCATCATAGATGAGACATTATGCACTACACATGCATAATGTATGTATTTTTTCCTCCCATTTTCTCTCAGTCAAGTCTGATTATGAGGGGAAGCTAAAAAAATAATGGACAACTGGAAATTGCTAGAATATGTTGTTATAGAATGCTTTGAATATTATTAAATGAATTAGTTATGCCATCAGGGGAGAACAGCTGCATTCTGAACCAGGAAATAGCCTGATTCTGCCTTCATTTTTATTTTAAGCCAGTGAAACTAGCATATGACTGAAGTCAATGGATCTAATGAATCTTTCAAAATATCTTCCTGGTAGGAACTACTCAAAACATAACCACTTTGTGTGCAAAAACCATTAGAACCAAATATTGCTTTCCTGTGTCTCAGAGTAGCTCCTTTCATTTTCAGTAAGATTTGGGAACATAGTTTGGTGCTTTGTTTTTATGTCTCTCCAAACTGTATATTACAGAAAGAATAAGGTTATCAATTCAGCAAATCTGTAGAGCTCCACTGAGTGAAGGAGCTGACTTAGTATAGTTGTAATACAGAAAGTCCATTTGGAACACTTTGCAGGAACAAAATATGCATTTCCTTATAATGTGTATTTTAGACATTTATTTACTGTGTATTTTAGGTCAAGTTGTCTCATATTAATTTTAGAATTAATTTAGAAAAGAGGGGTAATTTTGTTACCTCCCCAGTAAGCTGGGTAGTATATAAGCTGCATTGTTCTTGGATGCCTCATGGGGACTGTGATCTGTATGTTCTATCATTCTTTGTACGACAATACTCTCCCATTAGTGCGGTATTCTTCACATGGAGGCTACAGACATCTGGGCCAGATATCTGGGCACAGATTAATTCTGCCCAAGTTTAGGCACTCAGTCCCCAGGTTTTCCATATAGTCAATGGAGAGAGTGAGTGTGTTTTGTGAGAGAGAAGCATCTCCAGAAGGTGATCTGGGTTTTAGGATATACTCCCTGAGGTTCCGCTGGCTTTTGGTGTAGTTGGAAGCTCCTAGCTGAGGTACTTCAGTTAAATAATTAAATTTGGATGAATCCAGGCCTCGGTATGTATTTTATCCCCCAGGCTATGCCAGGGAAAATCCGTCTCTTAGAGTGTCAGGATTAATTTGGAAAGAATGCATTTTACATATATAGCATTAAACTAAGACCCACTGTGAGTTGCAATCTTTAGAATGTATCTTCAATTAATGTCACGCCAAATTGTGTTTGTGGTGGAAACACGCATGTATGAAATTTCATAGGAAATAAGAAATCACAATCTCATATTTCACAGAGTGGAGTCCTCCTTGTTACAGCAGCTTGTGTTTGTACAAGGGTCTATCTGCGCTCCAATTGCAAAAGCACACCAGGCAGGACTGATTTCATGGCTCAGCTGGTAGTCTTTGCTCCACCATGGTAACTGGTAAATTCAGCTCAATGCAGAGAAATTCTTCCTTTCTCCAAAATGGAGAATTTTGTTGCCCATAGACTTCACTGGGATAAAAGACATGATAAACCTGTAGGGGTTAAGCTTCCTGTCCCTTCTCGGGAAGAGCTAGTTATTTTAACTGCACTCTAACATTAAACTCCCAGGTACTAAAGCGTGCATTCTATGATGCAGGGTTTCAGTGCAGAGCTACATTTGCTCTGAAATACCTAATAAGCTGTTACATTTCTTTCTCAGTAATAGGATAATGGACCCCTTGAAAATGACTAACTTGGTCCTGATATTTTTCTATTATTTAAAAAGGAGAAGAAAAATTTTACTCCTGTTATCACAGAAACAAAGCAAACCAAAGAGGAAAATCTGCATGATATGGCATTGTGTGTTTTTAGCATCTCTCATCCGTAGCTCTAAAATGAACTCTAAAATGCACATTTTCTATTTCAAATTGCTGGTGGTGTAATTAAAATAGGTATTTTTACTGAGATTACCTACTCTTTCTTTTTACAATGCTAAGGTACTTTAGCCTATGACAGTCTTAAGTCTTGAATGTACTACCTTGTAAAAAGCTGTTATGACTATATTCACTCAAAATCTCATTTGTGCATGCATAACTCACTGTATACCCTTTTCACGGCCTCCTCCAGATCTCCTTTTTTTCTTAATAAAAACCAGTCAGAGAAGGATAGGGACACACATTTTAAGAATGGTGTGTTTCAAATCTTCCTGTTTTAATTTAAATAGATTTCTTGAAATAAATGGAACTTTCAGGCAAAAGAGTGAGGAACCCCTCTTTATACTAGGTTAGAAATATGCAAGACTTGCAGCATTCCCTTAACTTCACTCCCACCCCAGTGCTGCATTTTCCGCTTTCTGGATTTTCTTCTTTCTGATCTTCAGCAGGGAAATAAATATACAATTGTCTTCTACCTGTAGTCCAAAAGAAAAAAGATGATAACAATACCAGGCATTGCATGGGCATGTACATGGATGGCTGTCATGAGAAAGCCTGCTACTTCTGTCCTTTTCTGAATTGCAGTTTGCCTGCAGCTACAGTTGTGAGATCAGGGCATCTTCTGTCTACGTGTTCGTGCTTTACAGCACCAACAGTACAGTGGTCTCTCATATTACATGGGGCATTAGGGCAATTTTTTTTTTTCCCTTTGAATGTTTTTACCTAGTGAACAAATGGATTTGCCACATGTGTCACTGAACATCATGAGGAGTAAAATCTCAGTGTTTTGGACAACATCTCTACCAGAGAAAAACCTTCATCTCCAGGGTACTCGTCATAAATTGAGAGTTTCTGAGTGTCATTTCAGCCTTGCTAGAATTTCTGTTGAGGGCGGGAGAGTTGTTTTTTACAATAAATACTGAAGAACAAAAATCTTATTGATAATATACGATATCTCATATGCAAAATTCCGTAAATTTGGATAAAGCTGAAAACATTTATTTATCAAGTGGACAATCTTGTAGAGAAATGGCATAAACTTCTTACAGAATTGAAAAGCAAAAATCGTGTGAAATTCAGTAGGAATATCATTGCTGTCCTATAGGAAGTACTACAAAACAGTACAAAACGTGTTAGTATACATTAAATTCAATGAGATTTTCTTATGGGGGATCAACATATCGTCAGAATCCTTGTAGTCTTCTTTAGGGTTATAGCTACAGACAGCTTTCAGTTCAAATAATGTCTGATGTCTGCATCTGTAACTGCTGTAACTCAGTTGTGCATACTGTATGTGAAGGTTGCCCACATACATGTATGCTGCACTGGGTAGCTGTAGGCCCATTCTTTCAACTAAGCACACCCCTTTGTAACTTTGCCCTGTTTCGTGTGTATCAATCCATGTGCGCATTCGTGCACTCACAATTAGTCTGCTTGTCGGAGACCTGTGAATAAAAATATTAGTGTATGGGGGGAAGGGGAGGCAAGGATGTACAATTGTACATTTGTCATCTATTGTACAATTGTCCTCTACTGTACAATTAAGGACCACAAAAATAATCAATGGATATAACACTAACTGAGTAAATATACAGTGCTAAGCACAAAGAAACCTTGCTCTTTTTTTTTTTTAACATCTAAATATGACTGTAATAAAAAAGAAGTAATAATTGTTTGTATTACCCTATAGACAACATATATTGCAAAGCACTATATAAAGGGTGCGGTACAGGCTCTGAATATTCTTGTGAAGAGGGTTTAATTTAGAATAAGAGCTGATCTACTTGCAGTGGCGCACTTCAGGAGCAACTATACTGCACTGAAGGGAGTAATCCCAGCACACACTCAAAATCAGGCCAGTCAGGTTGCTTCTGTATTTCATGTTAGGCTCAATTAAATAGGCATTTCAAATGTTTGCACTTTGTGGTGGTATTATCAACAGCTGGAAAGGTAGTACTGCTCTTCTGTGCTAAGGCTCAGTTTTGTCTGTATTTGACTCCTTCAATGTTTTTTCTATAGCCTAGAGAGCACTCAGTAAAGGAGAAGATGGGAGCAGAAACTGACATCCAGGCATGTTTTTTAAGAACATCTTTAATGAGAGAGAGAACAAGTATTTCACTCTGTTCACTCGAGCAGAACAAGTTACAGTATGTCACTAATACAGAATGCACGGGCACATGAACCCAGGCATGCTTCCTGCTCTGTTGTCTGCTTTTTTCTGTGTGGTGGACGTTTCACAGAAACTAAAAGGACGTGAGCCATTTTATTTCAGTCCCTGCAGCTCCTCAGTGCAGGAACACCATAGATTTTTTTCTGCTAGGAATAATGATGATCTCCAGACAACGGTATGAACAGAAAACACGAAGCCAATTTCTTCTCCTTTCAAATCAACAAATATCTGAATCCTAATTTCAAGACAGAGGTTATATTTCCTGTGATTGGACAAACTGTGCAATTTCCCTCCTGTGTGTGGGCTGCCTGCAGCAGCCCTAGGCACAGGCAGCAGTGAGCAGCTGCCTGCGTGCAGGGCTGGAGCCCTCTGCTGAGTGCTGAGCTCTTGAAACGTAATGGAGACGTTGGTCTCCTCTCCGTATTTATCTGCGCATTTTTTGTCATTTCAGGCTCTGCTCCTTTTCTCTTAATTTCTTTTCATGGTGAAAGAATGTGTCATTAGTATTTTACCCAGCTTCTCATCTGTTGGTCTGTCGGATCCATGTGCAGGGTGAGTGGGCAGGATTCAGAGGCAGCGGGGACTGGCCCGCGCCTGCAGTTTGGGCAGGGCCACGAGAGTGAAGAAAGGGGGCCCGGACAGCACTGCTGCAAAGCGCGGCGCACCCAGGCTGGGGCTGCGGGGGATGAGCGTGGGCGCTGGCGGCCGTGGCTGGGACACAGCAAGAGTGATACCAAGGGCCACGTCCGCTTCTAGCCCTGGTGTCCGAACAGCCAAACAGGAATTCTGTTGTAAGAGATAGAAATATGTTGTATTTTGAATGTAATTGATCTGTAAAAATCAATCAGCAGTGATTTGCATTGCTTCTTCCTTAGCTACAAGGGGCTGTCAGTCATGAGTGCATAATCCTGTTTCAGCTGGCACCGGCAATCCCTGTTGGGATTTTCCACTGCATTGACACAGTCCATTTTGAAATTCAGAAGTGAATATGCATCAAACTTGCTCAGTCAAAAAAAACGCCAAACATTTGGGCTTTTCTTTTTTCCAGTGTGTCCGTGCAATCTAGAGGCAGTCACATGCTATTAGACCTTTTCATTTTTATCCTGTTATTTCTCTTACTCCTTGCAGCAGCTGTAAGCAGACGGCCACCATGAGCAGCATTTCTACGTGCTCGGAGCCCCCCTGTGGGCAAGTGCGTGCTGCCAGCCACCCCAGCGCTCCCCAACCGAGCACTGTGCAGTGCCCTGGCTCTTCATTTAATTGCCTTTTAAAAATAGTTTTGGCACTATATTTGTCTTCAACAGAAGCATTTAATTTCAATAAAAGCATGTAAGGTAGTTTGTTTACATAGATACCTAATGCATATGGAAACTTCCTAAAGACTCTTGTTACTTTGCACCTGATTCTATTAATGTTGATTTAACAGGTATAAAGAGTAACTACTGTTGCTAAGAAGGACAGTAATACCTTTTAATTACCTAAAATTATCTATCCTCTGGAAGAAATGAACCAAAGAGATTGAAATATGCAGTGAAATGCTGTTTAATGCATTGGGGAGTTGAATATATTATAAGAACTCACATAGATGAAATGCTGATTAGTATTTAGGAAGACTAATTATAGTTATGCTCTACTGAGCATAGGCTGATATGCAACCTTGCTGTGTCTTCAGAAATCTTTAGAGTGTAGATCACAAACCAGACTTTACCTTTTTTGAAATCTGGTACCTGTGTATTTGTATGTCTTACAAAATGCTTTTTGTATGCAATGAGTGATGGATTGGTGTGTAAATAAGGAGAAAAAGCATCAGACAGCTGTAGCAAAACTGGATACAACTTCCCTGGAAAAATGGAATCTGATTTCTAGTCGTGTTCATCTAACAGGATGAATCTATGCAAAGCTTGCAGGATGTAAACAGTAATGTTTTTGCTGATGTCAAGGTCTTAATGAGTGGGGAATAAAGTGTACTGGAAGGCAATATATGGGATTTAGAAATAAAATATTCTATATTTGCACATTTTTTCCAATAGGTTTTTCTTCTAATATACAATTCCAAACTCAGAGATGATTTGTGGATGTTGACAGAAGATATTTTCTGCAGTAGAGCTATTCAATTCAATTTATGAGGGATATGATGCTTTTCCATATTGAACTTTACATACATTTGCTGGGGCATGCTTTGCATGCACTGCAGCACCAAGAATGTTTAAGCTTTGGGGCATAAAATGATCGGCTGAATGGGACAAAGTTCGTCCTTGTATCAAACAGTGCATTACTGGAGTTTAATGTTTTCTGGAGCAGTAGTGGTTGTTCAGAAAAGATACAAAGCTAGATGGATCTTCGATCTTTTCCTGTATAGTGCTTCTAATGTTCCTAAATTGCTACAGACAGCTAAAATAAAAAGAAATGTTGCAAATATTGGTCGACACAGAACTTGCTTCTTTACACAAAATGCTCTATAGAAGACAGTTGGCTAAATCTCCAAAGCAGTAGGATTTGGTGCAGAACATTATTTTTTATAAAAATGGAAAATATTAAATAGGTGTTCAGTAATATTTATCAGAAAAAATTATAAAGCATATTTCATTCTCCAGCCACCAAAAATACCCTTGCACAAAACCTTTTTCTCTGAAAATAGAAAAGAAACAGCAATTCCATTAAATGCACCAGTGACCGGTGCGTTTCTGCTGAGGTCCCTGATTTGTATTGCTATAGCACTAGACAGCTATAATGCCCTTCTACCTAACGTAGTCCCTCACTCCAAGCTAGACACCCAGGATGGGACCCAATAAGGTAGTTTAAAGAGGAAGAACTTAAACTGGTTGCTGAAATATTTTTTTCTAACTGAAATAATGGTCAATAAATTGACCAAAAAGAGGCCAAATGGGCATATTCCTTCTGGTCAGGATAGAGAACATTTTCATAGCAATAATGAGGTAGGTGTACATCCAACACCAGATATACCATTACCATAGTCCTGGAATGAATAGAATCTAACACTTCCCAGATTATGACAGCAGGTAAGGTGAGGATTTTGTTTGTGTCTTGGATGAATGTTAAAATAGCTACTTTCCTAATATTTCTTATTAGAATTCTCATTAGAAACCAGACTAAGAGATCTTAGAAGGAATGACTTCCACTAAATCGATGTATCACATATCATTTAAATTTTTCTCTAAGCTGCATACATATACAGTACCATTCCTGTCACACAAAATGCCTATCTGCCCACTATTTACCCATCTTCCTACCCCACTCAAACATGCTATACTGACTTTGTACCAGAGTCATCCACCATAATCATGCTTGGGACGTTCTTCCTGTAGGATGGGGCCAAACTAGGAAAAGATATGCAGCTTGGTTTGAGATAGGTCTCTGAGCAGCCTATTAGCTGTGGCACAATGTCACAATGATAGCTGTACTCTTGATGGAAAATTAGCATGTGGCCTTTGACCTATGTGATGGAAGAACATGGAAGTTTGTATGCCCACAGCTGAGACCTCTGAGAAACAGAGGTACCTTTGTCACGGTCTAAGTACAGAAGGAAACAAAAGGTACCTGGAAACATTAAGAGATGCAGTTATAGATAACAGTGATAGATGGAAGTACACAGGTAGTAGCTTCTTTTTGAAATTTCAAAGTTATGTAGCTATAGCAAAAAGATCTTGAGATTTTGTGTGAAGTCTTTGTTGAGCTGCATCCTTTATTCTTAGTTTCCTGGGAAAAGATTTTCAATAATGAAACAGAGGGGTGCTAAGTATGTGCAAAATACAGGTACATGGGGTACTAAAACAAGTGTCGTTCCTTGCAGTAATGCCTACTTGAAAAGTATGGCTGTAAAATTTTACAGAATTTGTTTTCAACTCCCTCCTGCCCAGCCCCTCCCCCAAGATATTTCTACAATACCATAGTATAACATGTTGGGAAAGAAACAACCTTGGCATGTATTTTGTTTTCTAGTAGTAACAATGTAATCTTTTTTTCTGGTAGAGATATTTCCTAATATTGGTGATGTTTTTTTCTGGCTGTGTTTGTACACCATTCATAAAAATCAAGCACAAATGGGTCTTCTTATAGAAATTATAATCTTCAGCGTCCTACTAGCTTTCTATTACCTATCTACTCTGAGGTTTCTTTTGTGTACATTAGAAATACTTAGAAAAACTTACTATTCTTGGAAATCATCAAGTACATATTTATATACCTTTGGATAATTTGAAGAAAGTAATTATACAAATAAAAATGGAGAGACGTCTTGGTAAAGACTGACTGGTGGGAAGGTAGTGGCGTGATGAGTGACCACCCAGTGTAAGGTCACCCAGAGACATGCTCAACCTGGTGGACCAGTGGAGTCAGCAGTACTTTTTCTCACATAAATAGATTTTAATTTCCTTTCCTCTGTCTTTTTTAGTCCTACGGGTTGTTCAGAATGAGATGTTAAGTGACAGTGGACCTCCTGGCACTTTGAATAGGTACACCAGAAAATTTTTACAGAGTATGCAGCAAGTGGCAGCGGGCATAATGGACTATAGTTTGTCATGGTGGTACTTACACACGTTCATATAGGTGCTTCTGAATTCATGAATTTTTAAAAAAGTGCTCCTGACGTTGAGTGCTGTAATCAGGCAGACCAGCTCTCTGTCTAGCCTACCAGTCATATTGTCCAGTAAGAATGAGACATAGGCAGATTTTCAGTACAAAGGAGGTTAAGAGTGCTCATAAATTCATATGACACTTGGAAATGAAGGCAGGCTTTGTGCCAGGGTTCTGCAGGCAAAGAGTAATGGCTTAATCGATTCTGTTACATCCTCCTCTCCACTTTACTTTACAGTTTTTCTTAAACTTATACCTACACTGTTCATAAAAATTCATCTCAGATTTACTGGATTTCAAAGATCCACTTGTGTATTAATTTTTATCTGCTATCCATTTATCTGGTGATTCTGTAGTGTTGATATTTTAAACCTGACATAATTTACAGGATAGATGTCTGTTGATTTTTAAATTATGTGACAGAAAATTTAATGATTTTGTGTTATACTTTTTGGAATGCTTTGTAAAGGCATTCAAAGAGAGACAGTAGCATGACTTACAGTATTTCAGATCTCAAAATTAATATGGCTTTTACCTGCATAGTTCTCATCTGTTTTCTTTTGTCTCCTATATTGCTTTCATCACCAGAGAGTCTGAAGCCTCTCAGGAGATTAGTGGGCCATGTAATTATTTTTTTCAGAACCCATGACATCAGTTCATTCTGCCTCATTCTTTCTTTTAGGTGTGAATTGTATAGGATAGGCATTATACAAGGGAAGCAGGGAGCCTACATGTGCTCATGCTGCCCTAGATTT
>NW_009213211.1:21318-30536 GCF_000690835.1 Fulmarus glacialis | reverse complement strand
TGCTGAACTTGGAGCAAGAGGTAGTGAGGCTGGTGATGGATGAGCATTCCTGTAGTAGTTCTTTCATAGCCTTCAACTTGACTGGAGAGGAGCTCTAGTTCCTTCAGTGAAAATCTGTAGATGTTAGAAAAGTCCATTGTGTCTCTGTCTTTATCCCCAGACTTACAGCAGACTTTCACAATTTTGACCAATGTGATTAACAGTTTGAGGATGAAAGCTGAGACCCAGAATGTGACTCAGTGCTTTTGGGGAGATAGCAGGAAGCTTTGAGACTTTGCAGTGGAAAAGAGCAAAAGGGTCTGATGTACTTGCTTTAGTCCATGTTGACAACACTAAGTTAGAGCTCTGTAAAGACTGAGAGCTTCACTGCATAAAAGTCATACGTAGGAGTCTAAGGGGATGAGAATATCTATCCTCCGTGAATTGGCAGAAGCAGATATACAGGTAGAGCAAGAAAGTCTTGCAAGAGTCAATTCTTCCTTCTGTTATCTTGCAAACACACTTTAAAATTCACTATATATAAATAACAAGCAGGTGTTCGGGACACCTTAAGCTAGCACTTCACTAACTAGTAAGTCTGAATGACACCAGTGTTAACAGCTTCAAAGGCCATTTTTTAAAAGGTATAAATTATATCTCAAGAAATTGTATCACCAAGTATTTGAAATTATGCTTAAAAGTATATAAAGCGATATCCCCAAAGTAAAGGCACAAGCCTGTTCAGAAAATAGCAGGATGTTGAGATCTGTTTTTCTGCACATTAAGGCCAAAAGTCCAATTCATTTCAACAGAAAAAGGCAGGATCGTTAGTCTTTTCTTTCTCTCTCTTTTTTTTTTATTTTTTTTACTTTTGAGCTTGGAAAGAACTGGGAATAACAAAAATAAATCCTTATCAAGAACCATTAAGTGCTCTTCCAGAATCTTTCAAATATCACAATTCAAGTTATCCTTCAAATGTCAGTGTCATATTTCAGTGCCAGGTAGTTACCGCCTGTTCTATTATTACTACTGCTGCCTACCTTGAAAAAAGTCTATTCACAATACATTCTTTTTAAAGATATGCAGCAAGATGTTAATCTGTCTTTCCATCTATTTCTTGTACTGTTTTTATTGCAATAGTATCTGGGCCTCAGGAACAGACACTATATTAATGTTAGTTAAAAGAAAAACCTAGAAAATGTTTGTGGGTGTCTGAGACAGTGGGATGCATCTGCACACTTTTTTACTATGTGATGTTTACCATTTATGCATTTCTTTCAGGGAAGGTAGCCAGAAGCCTGGTAGGAATGTAAATCATAGCTGTAGCTAAACTGAAGATGGATTATGGCTATATCCATAGTTAAAAACTTTTTAAAAGGTCAGTTTTCAATACAGTGTATGCTAAATTATGAACTGTGTGCTTAATTGCGCAGAAGTCATTTTAGGTTGCATCCCTCTTTGACCACACAGTTGTTCTTCCAGAGCATGCTAAAGCTTTCAGTGGTTCATTCAAAAGAATATAGGTCATTGCACATTTTCAAGTACTGCCATTGTCCCAGTAGTCTTTGTTAGCTAACCTAAATACTTTAAAAAATACTTCAGCTAAATATTTTTCCTTGTAAGTGTGGACAGTTTGATAATCTGAGCCTACACCTTTGTTTTTCCCTTATTCATTGTTACTGATTTTAAATTACAAGCCGCTTACAGTAGTGACTAGCTTTCCCTGTCTGCCTGGACAGCATCTAATACGTTTGGAGTATTATTGAAACTTCAGTGAATATTACTAATTATGCAACTTCTTTACAGACTTCAACAGAGCCACATGGCACTGCAACATTCATTATCACAAAGAAACTCACATAGTACATAAGACATTTGCAAGATGCTTTCCAACAGGTTTCAACCAGTTGAAACATGTTTGACCTAAATGCTTGAAAGTCTGTTGACTGTGAAGGAAAAACACTCAGTTCTTCAAAAAGGAGAGAGGTGTTTTAATAACATTAAGATGTTCTAGTAGCAATGCTTTAATTTTCTTTTGGTCTGTCTTAGATTATTTTATAGTATTGGTAGGCATAAAAACCTATTTTTGATAGCAAGAGAACCTTACTCTTCATATGTACAATATAAGCTTCCTGTAGTGTTGTGGTTTAACCCCAGCTGGCAACTAAGCACCACCCAGCCACTCGATCACTCCCTCCCTGTGGAATGCGGGACAGAATTGGAAGGGTAAAAGTGAGAAAACTCGTGGGTTGAGATAAAGACAGTTTAATAGGTAAAGCAAAAGCCGCACACACAAGCAAAGCAAAACAAGGAATTCATTCACCACTTCCCATCGGCAGGCAGCTGTTCAGCCATCTCCAGGAAAGCAGGCTCCATCACACCTAACGGTTACTTGGGAAGACAAACGCCGTAACTCCGAACATCCCCCCCTTCCTTCTTCTTCCCCCAGCTTTACATGCTGAGCATGACGTCATATGGTATGGAATATTCCTTTGGTCAGTTGGGGTCAGCTGTCCTGGCTGCGTCCCCTCCCAGCTTCTTGTGCACCCCCAGCCTACTCGCTGGTGGGGTGGGGTGAGAAGCAGAAAAGGCCTTGACTCCGTGGAAGAACTGCTCAGCAGTAATGAAAACATCCCTGTGTTATCAACACTGTTTCCAGCACGAATCCAAAACATAGCCCCATACTAGCTACTATGAAGAAAATTAACTCTATCCCAGCCAAAACCAGCACATGTAGGAAAAGATTGTTTCATGTGGTAAATTATACAGCAATTAAAAATATGCAGCAATCTTCTCATAAACAAAAAATAACACACTGTTGGTGAAATAAAATATTAATTGATAATTGCTAGAAAGAGGCTTTTCTCTGCACGTCTTTTGTGGAAAAAGAAAGGCATCCAGTCTAAATAGTAGGTTAGCATTACTTTATTCCAGAGCACATGAACTTTATTTTTCAATCACTTTTATGAATTACGCATATATTCTAGGACGTTCCTTTAGACTGCACTGTCACTTCATGCAGTAGAGTCCTGGAAGTAGCTAGCCATGGATGAGACTGTAACTTCCAGGCAGCTTTCCAGTTCTCAAGTCTCCTCTTCTTTTCTCTAAGAGTGTGGAGTTGAAGGTTTTTTAACAGTATCAGATTAAGCCCTCTTACTCTTTGTCTGCAAAAGGGTTATGGAATGAAGGCTCATTGATCACTGTGTCCCTATCCATGCTCCATAGGATAAAGAAATCAGGCAATCAGTAACATGGATGTAAATGTTCTTATTCCCTCTTCATTACAAACTCAAAGCACAGGCACGCCGAGTTAGAACAGAGGGCAATCTAGCCTGTCTCCTGTTTCTGACTGTGAACATTAAAGGATGCTTAAGGAAAAAGTAGAAGAAGTAGAGAATATGTCTTAATGATCCTTCCCCTGAAAAGACATCCTGAATTTAGTGATTTATAATCTGAAAGTTCATCTGCATCATCACATTTTAAAACTCATCATGTCCTCAGTGAATGCATCTAAACTCTTTTGGGAGCCCTTTCACAGCTTTAGCTTCCACAAGCATATAAAAATTCCAAAAACCTTTCTGAAACAATACATTTCTTTTCTTAGTGATTCATTTCTTAACACTATAATAGCAAGATAAAGAAAGGCCAGACTGTGCTTCTCAATCTGAAAGCTACACTGGATCTAAGCTTTCATTGAAGACCAGGTAACCGTGTATTTTCTAGTAAGTGCCTTGAGGTAAAGAACACTTAGATGGACATTTTCTGTAACTGATCTCACAACAAAGATCCAACCAGGCAGTTGTGGTGATCACACACTTTTGACACTACTCAGTAGGACTGCTTTTACATAGTAATTTTGACCCACCTAGATTCTGTTTCATCCACAGTAGCCCTTCTTATTTCTTTATAGTCTGTGACACCTTTACTGTGAAATGACATCTCACTATATTTAGGTTTATATCCCTTTCTTGGCCAGCAAGTTCTTTTTGATGCTGGTATCCTCGTCACAACTGCTATTTCAACATGCTTTCCCTCTAGAGGTTCTTTTCCTTTATGCACATACATTTCCGGTGTTGCTTACTGCCTTTTTTTTTTAACTACTTTTTTTTTAAAAGCCAGATTCCTGCAGCTATGTCACCTGATGTTTTCTTTAATATTATCTTTTGTTTCTCCTTACTGTCCCTTCCTTAAAAAGTCCTCCCTTCAAAAAAATGTCTTCTATTGAGTGGTCAAGCAACCTAAAACCTTCCTTCTAAGATTAGTCATTGAGTCATCTCCCAGTTTATTTAATCTTTGTTTCATACATGTTCCTTCCGTTGGGGCTGGAAGAATTCCATTAAAGACCAGATAAGCCAGTCTTTCCCCCAGCTGGCAGCTCTTTGATCCTGTTCTTGATGGAATTTTGCAGTGACATTTTTCAGCATGAAGTAGGATTAGTGGATTCTTCTGTTCTCCCATGATGACTTTTTGTAGTTCAGGACAACATATATTCTTGCTCCTGCTACACCACATATCCTTCTTTCCTCCAGATCAGCTCTGATGACTTGCTCATTGACTCTTTAATGAAAATCTCCAATCATCCATACATAGCTGTTTTTCATGTTGTAAATGTGCTTCTTCCCTTATCCCTCATCTGTTATTTCTTTATCCGTTATTTTTGTCCTTTTCTGATATCTGTCATGTTTTTCAGTATAATGCAATTCATTGTCCTCATGATCCAGACCCTACTTATTTTCATTGCCCCTTCTTCTCTTCTTATGGAGCTAGCTGCTTTTCTTTCCCCCTTTGTGTATCTGCCAGTTTCTTCTCTTTATTTTTCCAACTTGATCTTTCAGTTGGCTGTCTTTTCTCTTACCTTGTCTTCATGGCATGAATGGCTACTTTTCTTTTCTGGGTCTCTGTGTTTCAGATCCTCATTTTCTTGAGTCTTCCATGCTGTCTTTTCTTTTCTCCTCTGTCATGTCCCTAAATCCCCTTTAAAGACTTGATTCTATGTACCCATGGCAACAGTCACTTCAGATTCTGTGGCCAAACCAAGCATTGGATTAATTCTGCAGTGCTTTTCTTGTTTACCATATCACATACAAATGGGAGAGCTGAATTTTCTTATCTGATGACTCATAACTCTCCACTAGAGCTGATGTTTGAACCCTTTTTCTTAGAGCTGAGTGAACAACTCTTAAGGAACAACTCATTTAGTGAAAGTAACCCTTTCTTCTTTTTTTTTCAGTTGTCGTGGAACAGAATCTGTTGGATTTTTACAAACAGTAAATACTGAATGGTTGGTTAGGATGTGCTGAGCTTTGGGATATTCTTCCCAAAACCTTTAGAGAAGAAAGCCAGCAATGGGCAGCACATATCTGGGATGGTGAGGGAGGAAATAGGATAAACCAACTTTGTTAGCAGCCATCTGTTACTCCTACAGATACTGCCGCCTCGTGCATGAGTGATTAAAACACATGTGAAACAATGCAGTAGGTTCAGTCTGAGGGGATGGCTTTTCAAACCCTTGGCAAATGATACTAGGAAGCTGCAAGTACCCCTCAGTCAATAAGAACAGCTACTGATAAGCTCATCACAACATACGATTGAATGCTACATAGATTCAGAGCACCAACTAGCATGTTAGGGAAACTACACAGGTGTTACATATGTAACATGCATGTTATCAACTACAAAATTAGGAGTGAAGTGCGAAGTGGCTATGATACATAGAAGGATGCTTAACACTTAAGCAGGGATGTAGGTGTATACAGAGTTGATTGATCTTGTGAGATAAGGTCCTGGTGTGGTTTCTCATGTCAGTAATAGTAGAAAGAAGCTGCTTAACTGATTATACAGATTGTGGAGAGGACTAGTTCTTTTAGCAGAAGACTCTCCTACAAATAAGATGCATCTTGACCATCTGTTGCCAGATGGAAGTGTTCTACTTCTGAATCACTGGCTGCAATGACATATTTAGAAAATGAATCTTTCATGGATAGATTCACAGCACAAACTGTTTGTGATGAACCTCACATACACATGCTGAGGTTATATTTTCTGTTTACTTGGCCTTAAGTTATAGTATGGCTATATACTCCTGTGAACATACTGTTATTTAGTAGATAGCAAATCCTGCAGTTTGCACCCACCCTTTGTGAGGTATCCCAGTTGCCTGAATAAGAAGTACATAATTTATCACTAAAAAATGCGAACACAACATAGAGGTCCTATTTAATTTTTATTTTGAAATCTGTAAATTTATTTGAGGAGTCTGTAGGATTCAGCATATTACTTAGGTAGCCAGTGCAGGCAGTGTTTTGGTATTCAGGCAGGCCCAGAACACAGCCAATTGACTCATACACCTTCACTTATAGGTCTGTACTTAAATTTCCCCTATAAAAAAAAACCACTTTTTTTTCTTTCTTTTTTTCTTTAAGATATTTACTGTGATTTTTTTTGTGAACAGAGATTAAGAAGAAGAAAAAAGTTATACATAAGCTAACTGGGAACTTTACAATTATGCAGTAAAATTTTAAGTCATTACTGTTTTAATGAAGTATAAAGATGATTATCATACTTAAGTTCTTTGAAGTTTAATTGGCTTTTTACACATATTATTATGCACAATTTAGGTCTTATGCAGAAGCTGAGAACTGTCAGTGAATTTTATCTCAGCAGAAATAATGCCAGGTTTTAGTCTTACATGAGCTGAAATGAACTGAGTTTATTTGGCCAGAAGGAAATAGAACAAATAAATAGAATCTGAAGAAACAGCATATAGAGATTTATACGTGCCAGCCTCCATCAAATTTGTCTAAATGAGAAAAAATTGATAAACAGATTGTTGCAGTGTGATAGAGACTCTTACACTGGTGACATGGTGCACCTCTTTGATTTTGAAAAAGAACAACCATACCAGCTCCCATCTGTAGTTGCATCACATCTTTTTGGCAATACAGAATTTGCTTAGATAGTCACATGAGGAAAGTACTTTTACAGTATTTTAAGATACAGTTTAAAGAAAAGCAGCAGCTAAAGGCTGGGAAGAAAACCATTACAGTGTGTTCAGCCCAGCTTCCCAAAAGTCACCGTCAAGAATTCTGCCGATCAGCAGTTCAAGACAACTTGAGATGCAGTTATTATTGAATACAAATTAGTTTTGATATACATGTGACTGTAGTGACTTCTTCTTTGTATATACTTTTGGTGAACATTAGAGCAGTTGATTTTTTTTCTGGAAAAAAATATTTAGAAATAGCAATTTTCATAGGCATGTGAGCTAACCTTTAATTAATACAAGACAGAATTGATCCGTGTAACAGAAACAATAATGCATGATATTTACATCTACTGAAAACTGATCGGCATAACTCAAAATTTGGATATTTGGCAATAATGAGAATTAAAAAATCAGGAAAAAAACGTCAATACTGAATAAATTTGAGGAAATCACAATATGACCTCACTTTGTTATTATTTTGTTCTAATAATACTGTTAATGAGACACACAGAAAGTACATTAATCAGCTGGATAAGTTTTATCAGCAGCTGTTTCACATCTGATTCCATGTGAAGCTATATGACAGCTAGGTCAACGTCCATTGCTTACGGTGGGCTGACTCCATATCCATCATTGGTAGTGACTGTGACTGATCAGCCCCAGAGTTGAAATAAGCAATCCACAAATGTCCCTGCAGATCCTATATGGCAAACTGGAAAATGAATAGCGAAAGTGTGGCTGGCCATAAAGTAGTTCAGGGACTCTAAATACTCAACTGAGCACTGAGTGAGGCAATGAACTGTGGGACAAAAGATGCTTATCATATGTAGGTGCAATCATGGCTGCATCAAGCAAGCTTGACTCACCCACCGCCTCCACAACACTACCAGCCTTGACTGTGAGGGACCCTTGGCAGCAGTAATTCTAGTGTCATCAGTGTGCAAATTAAAAAAAAAGTTTAAATCCACATAATTATGTTTTATTTGTGAATTATTTGTTCAGAACTTTTAGGACTCAAGACTTGGTTACATTGGGTTTAAAACAGACCCAATATTGCTACCCCATTGTATGGCCTGTCTCATTCATACCTCACTGGCCATTGGTAATACACAAAGAGCTGCAGCTGATTTTACCTTGCCTGGTAAATCCATTCGAGACTGCAGAGCAAGCTGCAGACTAAGACTAGCTGTTTAAAACATTCCACATACTTGAATATTTTTTTTCTAAAACAGAGAGAAAAATGAAGACAATAAGCTATTCCAAGATCTATATGGGGAATTATTCCAGACAGTTACACTGTACTAGCTATTTTAGTGAGTATCTCTGCAGAGATTCCTACAATCAGCTGCCTGACTGTGGGAAGGTGTCTTTGTAGGTACCTCCTGAGTGGCAAGGGCTTCCTGTTATTATGGTAGAGGATTGTTGTCACATCTGTGTTGAATGGGATTTCATGTCAGCACCAGGATTTTCCTCCTTCACTCCAGTGGGGTCTTTTTTAAAGTACAAAACTACAGGATTAAGATTTGTCTTGATTTCACAAATGAAGTAATTTTATGAAATTCTTTTATTGGTTAATCCCATATTAATTTGCCTGCTTGCAAAACAAGTGCATTCTTCCCTCATCTTCTTAACATAAAAGTGACATTGTTATTTCTGATAAGGCAGTTTGTTGGGCACAACTTAATCCTGTTGCTACAAACATAATCCAGTGAATCCTCTTCTTGCTGATAACAATTTTTACTATTTGAACTCCTGTGGGAGCTTTTGATTTGGTGTTTGACAGGCTTCCAGGTCCTCCTAATGTTAATCTTCAGATAATGAGTAATCTAAGAAAGAGAGGGATAAAGTTTCTCTGGTTCCTAGCTTTCATCTTTCATGGTAGTAAGATTGTCTCGCAATACTGTTTCAACAGTTTTTTAAAAACTCATTTTATTTAATTTCAAGACAGGAGATCTCAGTATCATCACAAATGTACACCCATCAGAAGGCCAGCAAAGAATGAAGAAACAAGAGACATTTGTGCAACATATGTGGAAATCACTGGGGAAAATATTGTGTTGGTATATGTTGCACTGCCTCCAATCTGCTGATAACATTCTCCTCCACATTTCATTTACTCTTGACCTAGATGTTGCTGTCCGATGGCCATCACTGATGGCCTGGCAGATGCTACAAGGACCTTGTTGGCTATGGATTAATACACTTGTGAGGTGGAAGGTTATTTGGAGGAAGTGGCAAAGGGAGTAATTGCCCT
>NW_009213211.1:0-21287 GCF_000690835.1 Fulmarus glacialis | reverse complement strand
TAAAGAGCATCTGAGTTCATTACTAAGGTTCACCAGTTAGTGGCACTCATGAATTTTCAGGTAGCAAAAGCAGCCAAGAGTGCCTTTTCCTGCTCTCATCAGGGTGATTTGCAATTGTTCTTCTCTCGTGTGTCTCTCAGCTGATAGTAACCTATTCTTGCACAGTTTAAATTTCATTGGCTTCACACTTTGCTTTTGAATATACATGAAAATGTTGACTTCGATCTGTATGATCTGTGTCCAAGTTATCTTAAATAGTAATTTCTCCCCCAGCATCTTTACCATCAGTATAAGCTGTATTAGTTCTGTTCCTTTTTCCTTTTATGTATGTAAGAGATACCTTCTCTCTCCTGTTGGGGAGAATTGGCTCTCATGTATTTCTTTTCTTACTTTGGCAGATGTGGAGCCTGAAAGGATCATCATTCCTATTTTTTCATTTTACAGTATTTTTATAGGAGAAAAGCAGTTTGGAAAAATGTCACATATTTGGCTGAGAACAAGCTCCCTAGCATTTTATGTGAAAAAGGTACAGACATTAGTGTACAAAGTTCTCTGTTTTATCACTCCTATCTGAAGATGAGTTCTTTGATATTCTGTAGTTTGGTTTGATATTCAGGTTACATTAGATATCAGGCTCATCTCTATTCTGTCACTTATTCAAAGCGCTCATTTGCTGTTCATAGAGTTAGAGTTAGCTTCCCGTTGCTTTATCTGTCCTCTCTCCTCACACCCCAAGATCAATACTAATATCAGCATCAGGGAGAAGAGACTTCTAATTACTGCAGTGCCAAAGCTTAAAATGTAAGAGAAATCCTCTTGGAGGAAGAGGAAGAATAGTGTGAAAATGTGGAAAACCTAATGAACTGTGTTCTTCTAAAGATTGTTCTGAATATACATTTCAGTATTTCCACCATGAATATGGTTCAGGTTATTACAATATTTTTCTCTGATGATTTTTCTCAGCCTTAGAGAAGCTAAAAAATCAGCTAAATCTGATTTTTGTCAGCTTCAGATCATGTAAGAATTCTTTCTGGTGTAAGAACAGAGACTTCATTATCTGTGAAAGCCTGAGTAGAGTTTGAAAAAGCAGCTGTCTGTGCATATGCATGGAACAGAGAGGTAGCTGGAACATAGGTAAAAATAAAAAGGGAAATCTTCACTAACAGTATTTTCCATGAATAGAGTATCAACTACTGTAAAAATTAACTTTAAAAAGTGTTTTTTTCACCCCAATGAAATTCAGCAGTGACAAGAGCTATGAAATTTAAGTTGTAAGTATGAAAGTCCTCAAGTTTGCACTGTAACTATAATTCTTGTGTAGCTGGATGTTAGGGCTTTGCCTTTGTGTTCATCAAGGCAAGTCCGCTGGGTGGTGCAGGAGCTCTCAATCTGGCCATCTGCAGAGACGAAATAGTGGACAATTTGAAACAATGGACTAACTTGAGACAAAGTGGTTGACTGAATTCTTAGCCACCTTCACAGCTAAGTGTTTGACTAATTGGTACAGGAACTATCTAGGTGGGAATTTTGGACTGTACTGAAGGCTTCCCCAGGCAGCTGCTGCAATGCCCAGACCAATTTGTGTGTTTCAGTGTGTTGATTATCAACCTGGGTGGAAAATCTGGACTTTCCAGGGACTCCCCAGCTGGTTCATGCTGGCAAATTGGTCAAGATGTGTATAAATATCCTTTAGCCCACAAACTCTAAGCTCTCATGCTTTACATTCATGGAGTACATTTGCCCTCCTTATGAGTAGATACCGATGATAAATAGATAGATACAAATGATACAAATGATAGATATAAATGTCAGTATCTCAGAGGAAAGTATCTTCATTGTTTTTCTTTCCCTTTTTCTTCATTAATGTATCATCTTCTTCTCCATTCTCCATTACGTCTATGAAGCCTATATAGGTATGGCACATAAAAATGGTTTCCTATCATGAAGATTTGTTTTCTTCATAGCACAGTGACCTTATTTTCCTGTTTTCTTGACAAATTCAACATTCCCCAGACACATTCTCTGTTTACCTTCTGGCAAGCCATTACATTTTTACCACACTGGGGAGTGTAAGTGCTACAGATAGTTCTAGTGAGCTTTATTTGCATTTTAGTAGATTTTTTTTTAGTTCAGAGCATATCTTTACATCTCCTGAATTATTGATAAGTACTTTTTCCTTGGTGTAGGTGAACTTCACCCATAAATGGAAAGAGATAAATGAAATAGAATATGCCATTTGTATTTCTAGCTGAATCCCAAGTTACAGGGAAACCTGTGATAGAACAGGACATCTTGTAATGAAACAGTAGCGTCTTAGTTCTGCTTGGCACTTGTATAACAAGCTATGGAAGATGGGCAGCACCAGGCTCTCAAATTGCCTTCACACTGGCTTTCACCAAAAAGGGGACATGCAAGAAGACAGTCATACAAATGGCAACTGTGGATAATACAAGTAGTAAAATAGCGAGAAGATTAAGGGACTCCCTTTCAGAACTAAGGATATTTGAGCTCATTTTGTGGCTCTGGCAGAAACGTGGTATTAAGTAAATCACTTGAAGTCATATTCAAGCTGTGAGCCCGAGTACTTCCTCTTCAGTTTCTAAATAATGTTGGAAGTGCTTAAACTCTAGGCATCTTACTTTTTTACATTAAAAGTTGTTTAGAGTTTCCCAGAGCTCATTGCTGATGTCACATCCAAAGAGGAGGTCTCCCTGTGAACCTGAAGTACCTGAGCCAGTAGGCATGCCTAGAAATCGCTTGTAGAATTGATTTCCACGCAAAATGCAGGGCAGTGACTGCTTTTTGTAAAAACATTCTGCTGTTTTGTCCATGGTCTTGCTGCAAAACTCCTACCTCCTTTACACAGTAGCTAAAAGTGGAAAAAAAACCACCCTAGAAACACGAATGCAATTCTCTCATGTTGAGGGGAGGTGCTGAGGCTTCTTATAAATTGAATGGATTTTGATCCAAATGGGATCAGAAAGACTGAGAGCATGTTTGCGACAACGGTATAAATTGAGGATGTTCAGCGTACAGCTGCCAAGTGTGAAATTCACCTGTGGCTCATAACCAGCCTTCATTTAGAGCTGCAGGGGGGTACCGCCGCTCAGGCAGACGCTGTTGTCCAGAGCTCCTCCTGGAGGTGTGTGCTTGCAATCTTTCTTCCAAAAACCCAGAGAGCACAGATGTGAACATGACACCCTAGTCTAGCAGTGAGGCAGACTGATGATGACATGTGGCAGAGGTAGGCTTGTCTGGAGAGTGATCCTGTAGGCTGCTGTTAGGCATACCCCCAGAACAGCAGCTGGAAGGAGGCAATCTGCCTAATGCATACAGTGGGGTACTGCCAGAGAAACTGTTTCATAGGCTGCCTAGTAACTAGTTACATAAAAAGGCTTCATATTACTAAAACAGAACTAGTTCTTTACCAAGAACTATTTATAGGGATGCTTGTAGCATTTCAGCCATACCCTCACAGATGGCTTCTTGATGCCTCATTCAGGCTCACTCATCTTCCTCCAAACTCATAGCAGCAACCTCTGGAAAGGCAATTTCACATATGGTATGTGTTTATCCTGTTCCAGGCTCCAACCAGTGTCCATCTCCATGTTATGGAAAAGGAAATTCTGGAACACACCTCAGGCTCTACAGTTCATCACCATTTTGGTGAGAGCTTTAGGCATTGGCAGATATCCATCTGCAGTACTTATGCAACATTAACAAGAACATGTCTCTCCTTTAATGCTATGCTGGAGAAGACAAATCTTAGGCCCTTTTTGTTCTTGAGGTAACAGCTGAAGAGCGGCCATGTATTTCTCCTTGATGCTCAGAGCTTGTTCTCTTTTCTTCAATGTACAATTAGCACTCAATAAATAATAAATAAGTGCTATGTTGGTGTCTCTTTAATGAGCTGAGCCTATAGTCCCAATGGGCAGTAGCTGTGCATGCACATTTCCATATGCAATATTAATGGTTATATTATGTAACCATATAACGGAGTGTCAAGGAGTGTCCGGGACTCTTGCCTGACTGAGGATTTGAATGGACTATGAACAGCAGAGTTTGGGCCCTGGATGCATACAAGTAAATTGATCACAGCAGAGCCACTATTTTCTATTTGCTTGATAAGTAAGTTCAGCCTTTAACAATCTGAGAGAGGTTTCAAGAACATATGCCATTACTGCTTGCTTGTGAAGCATTTTCTTATTCATTGCTTTGGATACGCACAAGCTGAATGCAGATAACCACTGCTGTATTTGATAGCACCAAAGACTGGGCTAAAAATGCTCAGAGTGACACAGTCCCAGGTGAAAAGCTCATAGCTCATAGGGAGACCCCAGCTGGTGCATGCACAAGTCCCACTGAACAGAGCAACAGCTCTGTTTCCACATTTCTACTAACTGACTCAGAAAGGGAAGGAGGCGCAGTGTCAGACTCCCTCAGCCACCTTCGCAAGGGGAAGAGAGCATCAAAGATGCTCAGTGCATTGCTGGGAGCCAGGCTGCACACACACATAGCAGAGTTTGTTTTTCCATTATTGCTTGGAAGCATCTGCTTTCTTTTCTCTTTAGTGTGCTGCCTGCTGGACTGTTTAGCCCCAAGCCCTGTATGAAATATGCACATGCACAGGCAGAGCACGGGAGGGAGAAAGAGAAGAGTCAGCTGCAGCTTTAAGTAAGCATCAGAGGAAGAAAGGGAATCAAAGATGGATTTGGGAGGCCATGGAAGAGAGAGAGGAGATGCAAGATGTTGGAAGATGTGCTACATGAGAGAAGCTGAATGAGGGAGTACGTGAAAAGGGTAAAGAGAAACTGGAGGGGGAACACAGGGAGACCGAAGGGAGAGAACATAAAAAAGGAATGAATGGTGAGACAGAAATGAAGAACAGTAAGGGGCACAGTTGAGAAGAGCAGAAGAGGGCTAATGGACTATTTCAGTATCTTTTAGGAAGAGCCTAGAAAGAAGCTTTTAAAACTAGAGTTTTAAAAATTAAATAATCAAAGCCATAGTGGGTTGTTTTTTTTTTTAAGGAAAAAGAGAGCAATCTAGAGGGGCTGCCCAGCATTTAGAAGTTTTCTAATTCTTGAGGATGCTAACTCCTCTGGATATTTTAGCCAATTTACTATTCCAGTCATGGGCTGATTCCTAGGACCCACAGTGCGTTGTTTTCTGCTCTTCTTTTTCTATGGCAGAGATTAGTAGTGCAGGTTTTTCTTCCAGGCAGTTACTGCTTTTTTGGTTTGTTATATTTTTTAACAACAGATCTTAATTTTCTTGCAAGGGACTAGAAAAGTTTTTGTAGCTGTGATGTTGAGAATAAATATTCTGTGGATCCTTCAGAATCAGAAATCTACTGTACTGTGTCTGCAAGACATGAGTTCACATCTTGATAGTTCCTTCTAGTCCTATGTTCCCATGCTTCTGTAGAAGCCTGGTAGATTAAAATTTTAGTTTTGAAAACTTTTAAGCCTTCAACTAATGCCCCTTCAGCAAAGCCCTCTAGTATAAACTTTAAGAACATGCTTAAGTTTCTTTGAAGTCAATAGAATTAGGAAAGCTCTGCTGAAAAGAGATAAAGGATTTGATTTGTTGAAGTATGCAGGGATATAATTAAAACAATTTTAAGTACAAATCTTTGTATAGATACTGTTATTTGGAGCAAAAATGGCTGGAGTCAATTTAAGAAAATAGTAAAATCTAAATTAACTGGAAGCTCTTTCGTATTGGAATAAGGAGCACACAAGAACAGTCCTATTCCCTGTTGTAATTCTCACCATTCCTTATTTTGGTACAAATCTGTGTTTTAAGCAGGCCTTTTATAGTTTGCTGTGGGTACATTATTCTGAACAATGCTAGCTTTTTACAGATGGACACAATATACTTTGTTTCCTTCACAGGTGAACATGATTTCAAACAGCAGGCATCAGTCTCTGAGAAGCTACATGATGTTGCCATTCTTCATATTAATTGAGGTAAGAAAATACTGTAGATACATTGCTGAGTTCTTGGGTGTATTTTTGAAGAAAATGCTCTCAGCAGCAACGGATTTATATTTTACCAACATATTTATGTTTATCTCAATATGGACTGCTATCTGCTAGTTGGCAATCACTTATGACAGTTGTGAATAAAATTTCTGTCCCCATACTGTATTTTTTTTCCTCCAGTTCTTTCATGACAGGAAATGAAGGGAGGTCCCTATGCCTGCAATTTCATTTTAAGTGGATGTGATGTTCTGAAGTGCTGGAATCCAGGAGAGTGAAGTACCTCTGAGCTGAACCCATATAGATATTTGTGGTTAAATCTTGATAATAATAGTCCATCAGTCTAGAATTCTTTTCATTTCTCAATCTTAAACCACCTTACATTTGAGCATAAATATCATTATTTTAATTTTAAAGATAGGGAGCAGTGAAACAGAAAGTTACTTTAGTTGTTCAGGGTCGTTCAGTCTGTCAGGAACAGGAGACATTTTGGAATAATGCATGTCAAGTAACTTAAGCATCATCTAAACCAGTCTGCATTTCTTTTGCTTTTATTTTTGAGACTATTCTTACTGAGGCACTATAAACAATTCCTTTTCTTTACTCTGATGCTTGTAGGTCACGCTCATAGCAGAACTGACCCCAGTTATGTCTGCCCTGCAGTGGAGCTGGAGCTGCAGCATGGCATAGATCTGTTTGGCTCTATTTGATCTGACTTTAAGGTGGCTCACTTCAGCCCCTCCATGAACTCAGCAGAACTTGCCACGTGCAAGGATTTTGGAGCGCCTGGCTGCTGTGGCTATATCCCCATTGTAAACCTAATTATGCTACAGCTAGCTTAGCCAGGGTTAGATCCAGAGGGGTATGGATAAGGATGCTGCACAACCATAGCTGTTTGGGTGGCCAGGGACACACTCTTTGCACTCGAGTGTGTGAGTCTGGCAGGTACAGCCCCTTAGTCCTGGTAGTAAACCTTGTACTAGCATTGAGGTGTAAGTGCACTACACTGCAGTCACCCAAGACCTACGGTGTGGAAATGTCCCATTTCTGGCTAGGTGCAAGCTCACTTCTAAAAAATGGACCAAACTATATTGTAACAAATATATTATTATATAACAATATATATCTTGCAGAACCCAATAAAATATTGGTGTGAAGGAGAATGTAACTTCTTCATAGGGCAGGTTTTACACTGGTAACTCAGTTCAGGGTAGTTGTGCCCATTTATATTAGCAGAGGTTTTGTTCCCATTTCTCTTAAGGCATTTCTACATCCAAAACATTTGGATCACGTATAAAATTCAGGCACCATTTTGCTTATCTTTTAATGCATGCTAATTGTAATGAAAAATCCTGATGGTTCTTCCGGGCTTGCCAGCTGATTTGGTATGAGGGAGCCTGAGGGAGATGATTAAGCTACATTTTGAGCACAATCTTTCCTGACTTACTTGTGCACACTGGTATCATTGGATTCTGGGGACTGCAGATCAAAATATAACATCTTCAGATAAACATTGCTGAGGCTGAGGAAGAGTGGGGGATTTGCATTCAATTTTCTGCTCAACCACAGACTTTGTGGGCCATATTGAACATGCCACTTGGGCCTTATGGCAGAGGCAATTGGGCATTGTTATGCCTGGATTTTAGGCAGTCTGTTTGGTATCAGTTGTTCTGGGGGTTTCAGTGGTGCTTAATATTGGACTTCAGAAGTAAAAGTTGAGGAGCATTAAGATTCCCCTGTGGATCTAGTTCCTAGACTCTCTGTGTCTTGGTACCCATCTCCTTACCTCACACTGGTACTGGGAAACCAATGCTTTGGTTACTGTAGGATGCTTAGATCTTTCTGTGATACATTTAGAGACATGTGATAAATGGAGAGTGGGGGATGTCATAAATCGAGGGAGAATATAGCAATATGCCAAGGAAAAGTTTTTTATGGTGTAAACATTATGACTTAAGTGATCTTTCCTGAAGAAATTTTCGTCTTCCATGGAGTCTTTCTTCTTTGCCTTTTAAATTACAGTGGGGTTTTTATCACCACATTTTGGAAATTTCTTCCATGTGGATAGAAAATTGTTTCATTATCTGGCATTATTTCTGTCACATCTTTTCAGCTAGTTTTGTAACTTGGCAATTTATGTTCACTGTTCTCAAGTAATGTTTGTGATCCACTGTGACACAAATCACTGCAGATCCACTGGCTTTTCTGGCTTGTGCTATGTCTCACTGAGACAGCATCAAGATGCATGACCTTTGTATCATCAAATCTAATGGCATTAGGGGATCCCAAACTCTGATGATGTCATGATACTATTATATATGTTTATGTTGTGGAAGTCAGGGAGACGGTACAGAGCAGCTAAAGCTCTATGGGGATCAGGAGACATGATTTCTATTCCTGAATGCTGGGGGGAATCGCTTAGCCTTATTCAACTTCTGGCTCATTATTTGTAAAATCTGAATAACAATTCTACACCCGCTTTTGATAAGATACACAGACAGAAGACAACAGATATGTTGTAGCAGTACTGTATTCTATAATCACTTGCTGTTATCATTGTTCTCCAGGATCAAAAGGTGATCCAAATGTAACATCTGTAATTCTCTTTTTAAAGCAACTGGGTAAGAGAAGTTTTTCTTCAATATTTCAGCACCTGGGTTTAGGTATTTGGGTGATGAAAAGGTCTGTAAGCTTTCTCAGCCTTCCTTTAAAAGCCTCATTGTATGTTCCTCACTCCTCTAGCAGAAGAAATTAGTCCACTCACATACATAAAAGACATGATAAGGCAACAGTTGTGCTTACACTTAGGCTGCAGCTGGAGAGCAAAAGAAGGTATCAGGTAAGGGTTCAACTATCTGCAGCCATGCAGCCACAAAACCAAGTCCTCTGTACTGATAAAAGGGAATAGAAGCCATGAGGTGCCAGTAGCAGTAGTGGTGATGGTCATTTGGTGGTGATTGCCCGTAGAGACCTGACGTGTCTGCAAAATTTATAGGACTGGGCTAGTCTGTCAGAGAAACTGTTTATTTGCAGAGGCACAGTAGTAACTAAGTGGCTGTGTGTGGCTTTGCCAGCCTGTATTTCAACAGTTTATTTTGCATGGGACACAGAAAAAATCCGCTTTCCTGGAAATCTGTCAGCCTTCATTGACTTGATCATTAGAGCATTTGAGCAGATGTAAATGGGATACAGGGACTGTATCCAAGTCCTAGCTTGCTTCTCAGAGAAGTGTGTCTGAGATGCTGTTGCTCTCCATGCCACCGATGTCCTGGCAGCACTTTCTCCTGAGCTCTACAGCAGCCGGGATCAGGGGCTTAGCCCTCAGCTAAGGCTTGGCCCGGCACTCCTGGCTGGGAGGTAAGCAGCGGCAGCACAGCGTGGGGCAGCACAGCTAAAGCTATATGAAGGTCAGTAAGTACCTTAGCCCTAGAAGAAGATGTGAGGGTGCTTGTTGGAAGTTACAGCAGGGAAGAGTTACATACATGTTAGGTTCAATTTCACTCTCTTCAGAAAAATACGACTTTTTCATGAGTAGCCTGGAGGTTAGGAGCAATGGAAAAAGTGGCGATCAGAGTGATTTACATTAGGGGAATGCTAGGAGTAGTTTCTCTCTTGCAACAAGGCAGAATAAGGTTTTCTGCGCTTCTTAGAGCTTGCTCCCAAGCATAGGTTCAACTCTGCTAAGCAATGACGTTACATCAGGAGATAATTTATTTGGTAGATCTAGGCTCTTGGCCTTTCTAGCAATATTTAGTGGAGTTTTTTTCCTAACTTGTTTCTAACCTTGGGAGAGAAATTATCTAAACAGATAAGATGTACAGAAACTTTCAGTGGTAAGAAAACCAGGGTCTCTGTAGACTTCATTCTTATGGTGATACTAAGCTCTTTCAAAATGTCAGCTTTTCTCTATAGAACAGTCTTGTAAGCTACTACTGTCAACCTTTCCAAAAACCTCTGTCCTCTTCAATTCACAAATGATGGAAAAGATGCACCTGGGTATTCTGTCATCTGTTCCAGATACTTTCATTAGTCTAATTCAAAGAGGTGAAGCTCTTTTTATCTGTTGATCCTAGTGGATGGAATTAGGAGTTTGTATCTGACTACCCAATCTGGAGGAAAAAATGTCGATTCTGTAAGACTTTGAAAGCTCAAAAACTGAATCTGCATGGCAGAACTTGAGCTGTGCAAACATCTGTTATATGCTATTGCTGTCAAGAACTTCTGCTGGTTCAAGGCATCATTTGTGCAGTCTCTTCTATAGTTGGTTTTCTGTATCGACATTGAATTCTTATGGTATGTTCCTGCACTCGTTTATTTATTGTTTTCCTACTAGTACCTTTTCCATTAAAGAAGTTAATGTATGCATCAGATTTTGAGATTAATCTCCTCAAAGCCATGCAATATCAGAAGTTAGTTTCTCCAGCAGAAACAACTTATGCAGCTATTATGACAGACCATAAATTTAGATTCCAAAGGCCAATTATTGTCCAAGAGTATTGTTCAATTTTCCTTTGACCTAAATTTTCCCTACCTTGTCCTTTCTTATGCAAAATCTGGTTTATTTCTCCTTTCTCTGAGATGTTTTAACTCATTTGTTGTTTAGTGAAGTATCTTTTTTTAACATGTATGCTGAAAACAGCTGTCCAAGTAACAGCTGTGAGGTAACCTTAGCTATCTCTCTTTAATGGAGATACTTTAGACATGGCAGTTAGCTGTCAAAAATGTCTGCTGGACTCAGTCTTAACTACACTAAATCAAACTGTACTAATCTTGTAACTACTTAGTATTACCAGGTGCAAACTTTTGCTAATCTTGCACACTTTTGCAATTTTAGGCTTAGGCATTCTCCTACTAAAAGCGTTAAGTGGTACTATTTAAACAATCTATTTTATCTGTTTTTTCTGGTTTTCTTTTTTTTCCACTTGTGCATATAAGTATATACTTACTGGAATCTCTAGTGAGGGTATAATTCTTTCACCTGGTATTAACTTCTAGAAATTACTAAACTTAGTTTTTTGAATGCAGGAATTAGAATATTACTAACTCTGACAGTGGGCAGGTCCTTTAATATATGTACCTATGAGAATATTGACTTCTATTTACTTCAGATACTTTAGAGTTACATTCATCAACCTATCTAAATTTTGTCAAAAATTTACCTTAATGTGCAAGGGACTTCTGACTTCTTAGCATAGAGCTCTGAACTGTGCTTAACTATGCTGATAGGCTTTGTCCTTTTTTAGTTTTTGTTTGGGATATGTTTTGCAGCAATACAGCAATGGCTTTTTTTCACGCTTCTCAGGAGATCCTGGCTGACATTTATCTCTGCCTTGGTTATGCACTCTGCAGAGCTCTTTATGCAATTTATTCTCCATTGAATTGTGAGCTTTCTCATAGCTGAGAATCAAGATAACTCAGACAATGTACAGCTGATTCAACAGTAGGAAGTCAATCTTAGTTTCTCCTTTACCCTTTGGGTTCTAAGGATTTCTTTTCTGCCTAAGAAGGACATTATTTATAATCTCTCTTGTGTAATTTTCTCAGCCTACCATTTTCTTCTCCTCTTTTTTTCTGTTTCCAGTATCTAAGTAGCTTGTCAACAGTCTTAAACCAGTAAGGCACTTAGCATAGGATGCAGAAACTAGTTGCACGTGAATGACTGAACTGCAGTTGTATGAATTTGTGGTGATACTGGAAATCCAACAAGGAAGTAAGTAAAAAGCATTTCACATCTCCCATCAAAATAGCCAGCCTTCAAAATCTCAACTTATCAAACAATCTTTATTTTAATTTATAACTCTCAAAATATATTTTTTCTTTAAATCTAGAATTTCTTTTTTTTTTTTGCAATGGACCTTAAAGATATTGCACTGAAGTGAAACACTAGATATGTATGCTGGAGTCTGCTCTTAGATGAGTAGAGTTAGAGTGTGGTTTCTGCTTCTACCAAGTATATTTGTTGGTGTTAATTTATTTGCATATTTATTCCCATTCCAAGATTTGTAATCCCCTTTAGGTATGGAGTAAGATGCCTGGTAACTTTTTTCTTCAATGTGAAATGAAACAGCACATGAACAGGAAAGTGCAATATTAAAATGTCATGCAGATTTGTTTCTAATAATACTGTTATGTATTGTTGATCTCTTCTCCATGACTTAGCTCTTAAGTCTCTGCATAGCCACTTGAATGCAAAATGTAGGTCCTGAAAGGAATTACTGAAAGTATAAAGATTATGATAGCAGTTCTACCGTAATAATGATAACAACAAAACCAACAGTAATTTAAAAATATATTCAGCTGTTTTTTTTCATTACGTTGTAAGAAAATGAGAACTGTTTTAAAGCAATGCAGTGCTTTAAATACCATGGATAAATGCAAAATACCAGGACAGGATCAAATACACAGAGTCTTTGATGGAATTGAAGTTATACAGAGATTTAATAGGAAAAATAAAATAAATAAATAAATTGTAGCTGAAAACCCTACTTCATAGCTTTCAGTGACTTTGGCTGTCCTTGGCTTGCTCGTTGGTGGAAAGCTGTTCCTTCAATTACAAGTAGGCCTTTGACCCATTTTGACTCAGGGAAAATATATTTTTGACTGTCCTGCGTATTCCTTGGAGCATCTGAATTGCGGGAGATGATTGTTTTTTTCTAATCTTGCATCCCATTAACTACTCCTGGCTTATGACTTCAGATACAAATACAATCATAACAGGTGGCACAAAGGATATCACTAGAGAACCAGGTGCACGTAAAAGTCCTGCATGTATGGGTTGTGTCAGTCGCGCCAGACAATGTGGAAATGGGCCACCTCCCCCTCTTTGTTCATCTTCACCTGCTGGTACTAAACACGATTGTAGTAGCCAATGACATAAAGCAGGTACTGTTTCTCCTGCTTTTCATAATGCCTGTTTTACTTATAAGAAATAGATCAAAGCACAAGAAGGCAGGAACAGAAGATGCCAAGGACAGCAGGATCCAAGGGAGCTATAATCTGGGGGAAACTAATCCATGAATGATTTTTTTCTGGAATTGTCTTGAAGTCTGAAGAGTTTTCCAGAATTTTGCTCTCCTCTCTGATGCAATGACTTTTCCAGCCCTGACCATGAGAAACAGAGGGAGAAAAAAATTCCTGGCATCCAGTGAATGCGTTGTGGTTTACCTCTCCTGCTGGCTCTCCTAGAAGAAGGGAGGGCATCATGAGTTCTGTACCTATTGGATATGAACAAGGAGTTGAACTTTCCTTTCTCTGTGGGATATTTTTAGACAGTGGAACTCTTTTCTAAGAACTTGTATAGCATAACTATCCCAATTGGTTTATAAGCTTTATTACTCTGTATTTCTTTAAAACACCTACACTAGTGATATTTTTCTTGAAAACTGAAATGAAAAGATTATGTAGAAGTATCTATTCATTACATAAAACTAGTAAGATACAGCTACTGGTGCAGGATTAAATTGCTGTGTATCAACAGCAATGAAAACTTCTCCTTCCAAGATTTTTTTCTATCTTTGGGGAAGATTATATGACAAAAGCTGCTCTGCATCTCCATTTTCACTACCCTTGTTTCTGGAGTTGCTAGTTGCAACATTATTGTAAGACACTTGAGATACTCAGTAGGGAGTGCATGATTAAAACCTGTATAGATGATATGCATTTTTGAGAGTCATACATAATACACCATACATGGTTTTCCTAAACTTAGTGTTTACTTTGGCTGTGTAACTAATGCCAAGGTCAGCTGGGACAAATCTGATATTGTTCCCATTTCTGTGGGATGACTTTTCTTTTTTTTTTTTCCTTTGGTAACTGAAATTTTAAATGTT
Organism: Fulmarus glacialis; assembly: GCF_000690835.1. Lineage (NCBI taxonomy): Eukaryota > Metazoa > Chordata > Aves > Procellariiformes > Procellariidae > Fulmarus > Fulmarus glacialis. Next base: position 7,474 of record NW_009213211.1, on the reverse strand, counting down.
CCTAATGGAATTAAACACTGGACATTAGGATGCCTAATAAGCTAAATAATTTGCTTAAATCCAATTTGGATACTGTCCTAGTTACTGTAGAAGCAGTATTCAGCATGCTGAATATTGGCATTGCTGTATGAAGAAAAAGTTAATGCCATAAAAATTGTGTGTCCTAAGATGGTTGTATCTTTTTAGCAACTGCCCACTCCATTTCCCAAAGGTTAATTTTTGTGCTGGCTTAGTGAGAATCTGATTCTGCAGCCCTTATGTTCTGTACTCAGATCTCCTACTGATTTTAATTTCTCTAAATTAACAGAATTCTTATGGGGGGAAAGACCAAACACTAATAATATTTTAATGTCTCTATTTCTGAGGTAGTTGATAGATATTTACAGCTTTACCACACAGCAGTCAGTTCAAAGTAAATGAGCCTTATATGCTTCTAAGAATGATAGTTTCTGGCAATGTGAAGAGTGTAAAAACTGCATGATGCTCTGAGGCCATAGGAGTGAAGTCACTAGGTGGTCATAAGAGAAAAGAGATACAGATCTTAGTTCTGGCAGGTATCAATTAATCCTCTCCCGAAATGAATCCTGGAGATATTTTATATTCCTTGATTCTGTCCCAGTGATATGGCCTTCTTACCCCTCTACCACCTGCCAGGCGTGTGAAGAGCCAGCCTGCCTATGCATAGTCAAGCTGTCTTAATATTGTCCTGCTGTCACGCCAGTGTACTAGCTGCCTGCGTGAACTGTTGAGCTGCTACCTTTTAATCCTTTTACTCTGGCAGGAGCCTACAGAATCCCCCACTTACTGCATTTTCCCACAGGAAACCTGTAATTTCAACTTCTGATGTTCTTGCCAACTTTGTAAATGTACCCTTGCACAAATCCTTCTCTCCCCACTTTTCCTTCTTTAGTAATTTTTTCCCACATGATCACTGGCCTCTTCTTTCTTTTAGTACAGTCGGTTGTCTGGAGTTAAGCTGGCCAGCTGGATGAATAAGGCATCAAATGAGTAAGGATTTCCAAAGGCAGTAATCAAAGTAAAGAGTTGTGTATTAACCAAACAAGCATATCTTTTCTTACATAATAATTTGACAGTGTCCCCTGTTGTATTAGTGATATTAATATTCTAATCTAATAAATTTCTTATCCTTTAGCCTAACAATTTGTTAAACACAGTGCATTTTTAAATAAGAAGCAATCTCAAGTAAGTTAATTTAGCAAAGAGCTTGAAAACTTTGGTTATTAATAATTCATGGTACCAATGATAGCAAGTTACCACAAAGGATCTTCAAAAGCTGGTTTGTTTATTATTTTATTATTACTCTGGCTCTTTACCTTTCCAGCTGCTCCTTGCAGTTCAGGATTCACTTCTCAAAGCAGCAAAAGCTGTTGCTATGTCTCTCACAAGTGACTTTTCAACTGTTTAAGGTATTTCCTTCCTTGCTGCCTTCCTGAGTCTCCTGCTAATGCTTGACAGTATACTTTTTGCCTGGAAGGTAATTATGATGAGAAATTACGACCAAGTCAAAGGGGTAGCCTCTCAGATTATTTTTTTAAGGACCAATCCTGTAACAGGTTTTATGTAGCACCTCATTGGAGCATATACATATGTCTGTGTATAGGACTGTCCCTTTAGAAAGGGGAAAATTACGAGGTATCTTTGTTGCTACCAGTGTAGGTAAGTGGATGGGCAGTTTCACTTTGTACCAATTCACCAATTTAGAGGAAATATGATTTTATTTTTAGATATGAATTACAATAATCAAGTGAATTACAATAATTGCAGTGAATCACCATTAGAATGGATTGTAATCATTAAGACTAAAGACTGCAAATATATGAGTCGGAGTAAATCAGAAGTAATTCACAGAATCACAGAAGAATTTGGGTTTGAGGGGACTCCTGGCAGTCCTGTAATCCACCCATGTGTTCAGAGCAGGGTGACTTCAATTTTAGGTCAGGTTCCTCAGAGCCTTGTCAGTGAAGTTTTGAATATCTCCAAGGACGGAGATATCTTAATAGGAGGAAAGTATCTGAATAGTGATGGATGGAACTGGATGGTTCGTGCAATGATTGTTTTGTAGGAATCCAGTCATTCAGAGAAATGCACTTACTAACGTCAGTGTGAGCAGGCCTAATGGCTGTCTTCGTAGTCCCGCTCTGGTCTTAGCCTTGTAGCCAGAAGGAGTAGTGTAGAGGTGGTGTTCTGCAGAAGGTGGGGGCTTCTCAAAGTGCAGAGGTGTCTGTCCTGCAGTGGGCTTTGTGAAACAAACCAGTGTAGGAAATTCCTGTGGGGTGTGTCCTCACTGGCCTGGTGATGGTGTCATTCACGGCAGTATCACAGGGCTGTACGAATGCTTTGTGTCTTTGTAGCTGACTGCTTTTTGTCACTAGACTTTAAGTTTTCCTCTTTCTTGAGTTTTCTGTCTTCACTGCATGCTCATGAACAAGCTACAAAAGAAAGGGCATTTTTCAGAGAAAGGATGTGTATGAAAACATAAATGTAACATGAATGTCTTGGTGTTGAATGGAAATGTGTGATACCCGTGTTTCTTGTGGATCGTGAATGCTGAGGACTATACCAGGGTACAGAAAAGCTGGGTTCTGGGTGATGAGTATTATGAATTGGACTTTAAGTATTTTTAATATTTAAAATTTTCAAAGTAATTTAAGAAAATCATCAGCTCTATTTCTAGCTTTCTTGAGCAATGAATATTGTAATGATTTCGGTAAATTCTGTGGGCTTTTTTTTTTCTTTTTCTCCATTGAACCACTGGCTAAAGGTACTCTGAACTTGCTCTTTCTATGCTTTTCATCTTAATTTTATGAAGTCATGGATAACATCCAACTTGGGAATGGGATTTCAGGTGTAATGCTAATGAGAAATGTCTGGTATAATTTGTAAGAACATAAGTAGTTCTACCACACAACTGTGTGTGGGCTTATCCAGCAGAAACTGTTACAGAGGCTGTATTGGACTCCTGCCAAGTTGAGCTGCATACATTAAACGATAACCAGAGCTGGAAGTATGCAGTGATAATGGTGCATAATTTATGATATTAGCCTATTCATCTTTCCCATTTGAAAGAAAGTTAGTAAGTGGGTTAATTTAATCTTATGTACAGACTTGTGCTTGAAAATATCTTTGGAGTCTTGCATACCTTACCTGTTCATGATACAATCACTAAGGGCCAAGCTTAGTTACGGAAAGAGATAACTCTGCAAGTTTTACTCTGCAGCTGCCCCTGAACTGAGGAATCCTCAGTCTTGGAAGGAAGACCTTACAATTCCATGCAGAGTCACATGCCAAAGTGACAGTCTAATTTCTTTTACACACTTTTGGATGGTTTTACCTTTCTCCTCCTCAGTATCTCAGAATATTTTATTCCCCAGTCATGGAATTAGCAAAACATAATGATGGCAAGTGTGCAGAGCTAAAAATTGGTCACACTTCTGTTTAAGTGTGGAATTTAAAAATGGGAGGGTGGATTTATCCAGGTAGAGACCAGGCTATAAAACATCAAACCCACAAGCAGACAGGGCATGACTTTTCACACAAGTTTTCCTGCAAATGAACAAGGTCTCCTTCAGTTAAAACAGAAGTTTATCTCCATCTGTCCACTAACTTCAGCTGTTGCTCATAGATCTTTGAGCAATGTGTTTACACATTGTAAAAGCATTGGGGACTGCTACAGTCCAGTTCCTATAGGTGGCTAAGCTGTGGGTGAGAGCGTAAGTAACCACAGAAAGGTAGCTGGATGGGCTGGCCATTCCCTTCCTTCATACTTCTGTGTTTTCAGATTGGTGAAAGTTTTGTACTGACAACGTAGAATCTTGAGGAGTGGGCAGACATTTACTTTAAGGGCATCTCCTTAATGGCTGTACAGAATATTTAGCCGATAAATTGTATTAATTAGTCTTACTATTTATAGTAAAAAAGGTACAAAAGATAAGGCAAATTACAACACAGCAAACTGCCATATTCAAATGAGTGAAATTAATTCAGTAATATATAAAGGAAGTTTTAGGACTGGTCTGTAAAACCTTCAGGCATTGTACAAATGTCTGAACTAATTCTGGATTATGTACAAAATCGGTTGTACAGATACATACAGTGTACTGCACAGGGCAGGTCTGTGTGATTTTTTTTTCCCGCTTGACTACTGCACCATGAATAGGCTAGTGCTGTGCTTATGTCAGCTACTGTTCAGTAATCTGCTGCATCAGTCTTCCAAGGTATCACTGATGACCTTGGAAAGGGGTTTTCTTTCATCAAAAGAAATTATAAGAATGGTGATATTCTGGGTGAATGAGATGAGAAAGTTTATTCCAAAATCCTGAGGTTACTCATATGATTTTTATCAACCCAATTATGCCAAAGATTGCCAAGATTACAGTCAGTTTGTATAACATTGCAGTTACTGAAAATGTGTCTACCAATGAAGATAACTTCATAGCTGTGGTAATAATTTTCTAAGTGGTAGGCTTTTCCCTAAGTTTATCTTAGGTAAGATTAAATAATTATTATTTGAGCTTTCAAATATCAGTGTTTCATTTCATTTCACATTGACAAAACTGTGTTCTGTATTTTTTTATTTTGACAGTATAATGGTAGATATGCTAATACAGGCTTTAGTTCTCAAGATGTACAGGCCTTAGGTACATTGTGTCCCTCTGGCATCCCAAATTTCTGTTCTAACCTATGAAGAACTTGCATGCAATAATACTTCTTAATTTGAAGATAGCAAGCAGTTTTAAGAAGATTAATTATCTTATTGATGTAAACACTGACTAGGCAACTAACGTGCTGTGACTGCTACTCATTATATCAAACTCAATCATTTCATTGTTGCCTTGTCCTCCTTCTCATTTGTTTCATCTCCATCTGCTCACTCTCTCGTATACTTGTATGCATTGTATGAGGTGCCCAAGCTTACTGGGGCAAAATGTTGTCTTCTATGGAAGTAGGGTCTAGCTCTACGTAATACTGCAATACAAATGCAATATTAACGCTTATGCTGCTGCTAATTTGACTTTTTTCTCCCTGTGTGACTCTTGAAAAGTATAATTCCTATTTTGTAGCTAGTTTAGCTATGTGCAGATGAAAGTTAAGAGTAAAATTGATCACATCTCACTAGAGCCCTTTAAAAGAAGTGTGCTAGTCTAAGCTGGTCATCAAAGCTTGTTTCATTATTGTTGCAAGTGGCATCATCAGAGGCTGGTATTTCTTAGGATAGAATGAATGACATTTTCAGAGGATGATTCATCCTGCCCTAATGTAGTAGAGCTTAGTCACCTACTGGAGTTGTTTCTCTCTATGAACTACATACTAAGACCATGTGAAAAGCTTAGATGTCTAACTTGTTTGAATCATATTGCAAGTGTTCTGGGCAAGCCCCCATTTTTGATTCTGTGATGTGCTCCAACTGCTAGAAAATTACTTTTCTCTTTCATTATGATGGTCCTACAAGCATATTCAGGAAATGCCCCATGCTTTAGGACTTAAATCACTGCATATCATTAAACAATTTAATTAAACAATTAAACAATTAAAATGTCCTTTTATTTATCTCTTAACAATATCTGTTATTAAATACAGAGGAAGAGACCATTGTATATTGGCAGAGTAGAGCTTGCATCAAATAACTAAGTATTATACAATGTTTTTCTAAAGTTTGTATACAAGTAAATCTCTCTCCTGCTATTTGCCACATTAGGGGGCTTTTCCTAATTTTCTTCCCGGATAACACCAGAAGGTCTCTAAAGATTTTAGCTCATTCTGTCTCTTTCCTGCTGCTGTGCCATCAACACAGATGCAATATTTCCTTCAGAAAGGGCTGGTTAGTGTAGTAGTGTGGAGATGTAACAGGGAAACAGCCATGGGGTTGCCAGCTGCTATTACTCTGATAAAGCATGAAAGAGGTAAACAGAAAGCTAAAAACAGTGCATGATTTGATATCAGTTCTTACTTTTCTTCCCATTGAGAAGGCTTTGTTGGGTTGGCTTTGTTTCTTTACTGCCTTTTGCCATAGCAATGTTTTATAACTAGAAAATACTATAAAAAGTGGTGATGTAAGCACATGAAAGGTTAGTGAATTTGCTTTGGAATTGGAAATATCTCCCTGTAATGAAGGTCATGATTTCAAAGTATTGCAAAACAGTGCAGCTAAAGTTTATCTTTGTCTGCCCTGCTCTACATTGTGTCTCTTGAGCTGATATTTCACTTAAAATTAGGTAGCAAATGAAAAGAACAAGATAAATTTATGAGGACTATCAGGGGAACTCCTGCTCTGAGATCAGTGGCACTATTCCCAAGAAAGTTAGTTTGCAAAACAGTCTGTCTGTCATCTGAGTTTCAACTGACAATTTTACCCATAGCCTTTTGAAACAAAAATTGTTGGTTCTGGGCTTTTCTCTGCCGTTCTGCTGTCATTGCATATCACTGATATAAATCAGCAGGGAATACTGTGATTGCAGAATATATTTAGCTGGCTGAATTAGTCACTGGGGATTGTTCTTGTGCTTATATTTGTTTGATTTAATACATGTTTGCATATTCAACTGTGCAGCCAATAAACATCATGTTCATTATAATAACAAGTATAGCTCTGGTTTTACTTGATCAGCTAACGGCGTATTCTTGAAGGCAAGCTACTCGTGTGCAGGCCATGCTTATAAAGTACGTCTGCAACACTGGGAAATTGTTTATGAGTATTAAAATAAAGCAATATTTGGTATTATTGTCTTTTTGCTTTTGTAATATTCTAAGCATCTTGTGGAGCTTGGACCTGCCTTACCTATGCATTCCTAAGCATTTCTACCCTTCATTATTATACCAAATAGTAGTCTACATAGTGCAACAATCAATTTCTATGAAGAGAAGAGTAGCAAGCATCAAGTGCATGTATGTTTTTCAACTGGTGCAAGTCAGACAGAAGCTAATCCAGATTTTAACTTCACTTTATCAGCTGCAAGAAACCAAGCCTTTCAGACTTGTTCTAAGGAAAAAAAATTCTTCAAAATGGGAGAAGAGGAAGAAGGAGCAGAGAAGGATGACACTGCCAGAGCAGGCCTTATCTGTATAAAAATAAATACACAGTTCATCATTATTTTTAGAAACAGTCATAAGTTTACAGAGCTTTCAAAGAAAAAAATCATTGCAATTTTTATATACCTTCTGCTTTAAAGTTTTTGGCATCTGGCCATCTATTCTGTAATTAAACCCCTTGCTATTCCGTGAGGTGACCTGACTACTTTTCTCACCTAATGATCTTTACTCTAAAAACTGGAGGTTGGAGAAAGGGAATAATTAATTCCCTTAATTCCTTCAGAAGCATCAAGTTGACAATCAATCAATTTGCCTATGTAGCACCATTTTTTCTGAATGAAAAACAGAGCCTGACATTTCCGTGTTTTAGTTTTTTTCATCTGTGACCTGAGTTCAATCAGTGTTGCGAATGAGTGGTTTAGAGGCC